>NW_020954556.1:20077163-20258055 GCF_900497805.2 Vombatus ursinus | reverse complement strand
GTGTGTGTGTGTGTGTGTGTGTGTGTGTGTGTGTGTGTGTGTGTGTGAGAGAGAGAGAGAGAGAGAGAGAGAGAATCTGATCTTTAATGCTGATAATTTACTATCTCCTGGTTCTTGTGAAGAAATCATTGCTTGAGAAGTAGGCTGCAGTGTTGCACAGTAGAAAGAACATTGGACTGGAGGTGATTAGGTCTAGATTCCAGAGGTGAGGCAGTGAGTGGAAGAGAGGGCTGGGGTTCAAATCCTAGCCTTGCTACTTAGTACCCATGTGACCCCTCCCAGCTTCAGGTTCCTCATCCTAAAATAAAAGACTGGATTATGTGAGGTCCCTTTCAGCTCTATATCTACTCTTAGCATTGCCACTAACTTTCTGTGTCGTTGTGGGAAATTCACTCAATTTCTATGGTCCTCAGTTTCCATATCTATAAAGATCAAAGAGTTGGCAAACTATGTCCTCTAGGCCTTGGTTTGCAAATCTTGGTCTTTAAAATACCTTCAAACTCTAAGAGTCTGATTTTCGGTAGGTGAGATTTTCCCATTTCAGAGACAAAAGTAGCAGGGTACTGATGTGAGAAGGAAAGATTCAAAATGGGTTGGAGCCCTTTTTCTTCCTCTTTCAGCCATGGCTGTCCTCTCCAACCCAGACTGCATAGAGAAGTCAGTTTTGTCTGGCTTCTTGAGTGTGTGGAGGGGAATAGCACTGCCTGACCAGATCCCTCAGGAATTTGTTATTCTAGGGGGAAAGGAAGCCAACAGGAAAGTGGAAGGGGTACTTGTGGCCAGTTAGAAGTAGAGGATTAGAATAGAATTCATGCTTCCCAGAGAAAAACAGAAGCAGCCTTTCTCCATTCTCATTATTTCCTGCTCCCATATATAACAAGGGGGTAGAAGGGCAGCCCAGCTCAAACTTGAGCTTGCGCTGCTTAAACTCAGTTTTTTAGATAACAGAAATTCACTTTTTTTGGAGGGGGACAATCAAGGTTAAGTGACTTGCCAAGGATCACAGACTAGTAAGTGTCTGAGCCTGGATTTGAACTCAGGTCCTCCTGACTCCAGGATCGGTGCTCTATCCACTGTACCACCTAGCTGCCCCCTAGAAACTCACTTTTAAAATAGCATTTAAAGTTTTAAAGAACATCACAGTGACATTACCTCATTTGATCCTTAACAACCATGTAGTAAGAGCAGTACTTATAGATACAATGATTAAGGTCCGTTTTACTGATGAGAAAACCAGGGTTCAGAATTTAAGTGACATGCCCAAGGTCATGTATCAGGTAAATGTCAGAGGCTGTATTTGAACTTAAGGCTTTCATGATTCCAAGCTCAGGACATCTGCTTCCACTATAGCACGTTGCTTTTCTCTACAAAGATTTGGACTGACTTCCACTCCTTTCCTCGGATAATGGATACTTGATGGGAATAAGGTATCTTATCCAGAACCTGACTCCAACTCTATTCAGGCCCAGTGAAGGCTGAATCAAGACCATCTTAGGCGTGTGGAATGATTCCCCATTGTGACTGATTATACCCTGCTCTGGAGGTACTGGAAAAGGGTAGCAGGAGAGGAAGGAGGTGGAAGACCCGAGGGATGAATGTGACCCTTGTCCCAGCCAACTCCTCACGCTCAAGTTTTGCTGACTGTCGGGAAGCCAGGCTTGGGAAATGACTTCACCAGTAGCAGAACTCTGAAAGCACAAGACAACAATAAATAGAAAAGTGATATGCAGACAGGTCATTGGCAGACTCCCAGCTCCCTGGCCCAGGTTCCCCTGGAAGGAAGCAGGGGGAGGAGGCACTGAGAATGGTGTGATACAAGAGGCAAAGGTGGAGAGGCAGGCAGTGGGAGCAGTGGAAAGTGGGTTTGCATTTATGAGGATTTGGGATTTGGGTTCAAATCCCAGCTTTATGACCCACCACCTGGGTGACGTCAGTTCGTTCTTTCTCTCCGTCTGTAAAATGAGGAGATCTGAAACAGAAGCTCTCTAAGCAGGGCCTTGCCAGCTCTAAATCCCATCATCCTCTTCCCCTACCTCTAATAGGAGGATACTACTTCTTCTGAGAGGAATAATAGACCTAAATTGACAGGCCTAAAGTGCTTTAAAGTTTTTCAAGCACTTTACATAGAGCAACTAGGTAGCGCAGCGGATAGTGCCGGGCCTGAAGTCAGGAAGATTTATCTTCCTGAGTTCAAATTTGGCTTCAGACAGTTCCTAGCTGTGTGACCCTGAGCAATTCACTTCACCCTGTTTGCCTCAGTTTCCTCATCTGTAAAAATGAGCTGGAGAAAGAAATGGCAAACTACTTCAATATCTCTGCCAAGAAAATCCCAAATGGGGTCACCAAGAGTCAGACATGACTGATTAAAATCAACAACATGGAGCAAAGCATTATGATTACCCCAGAGGAAGAGTGATTCTGTGGGTTAAATAAATACGTGATTGGCTGTATGACCTTGGAAAAGTCCCTTCAGTTCTCAGCGTCTCCTCTCTTTCATCTAGAAAACAGTTTTTTTGTATAGTCTGGAGCTGGAAGGGACCTTACAGATGATCTAGTCTAGCCCCTTTATTTCACAGATGAGGAAACAGAGGCTGAAAGAGTCGGCTCATAGAAGCCAAGGTCACAGGGAAACAAACAGCAGGGTTGGTTGAACCTAGATCTTGATTCCAAAGTCAAGGATCTTTCCACTCGGTCAACCTGCCCCTGCAATAAATTAGATGCTAGAATGCCAGGTAAAATAAGGGAGGCAGGTGAAGGGGCTTTAACAACAGTATTCACAGATCTGTTCCAAATAGGGATTCCTTCTAATTTGACTTTAATTTATATTGAGCTTTGTTTGTCCATCACCTTCATTTCGAAATATTTCCATTCCCCTCCCCTTACCAAGTGAATCCTTATGATAAAGAATAAAAAAGGACAGAGGGAAAAAGGAAGTAATTCAGTAAAATTAACAACGCATCAGTCGAATTCACTGTTCCACATCCTTCATCATCCCCCACTTCTGCAAAGAATTCAGGGAAGCACATTTTATTCATCTCCCCTTGGGGCCAAGCCTGGTCACTGCCAATCACACAATATTCTGTTTTTGTTGTGGTTGTTGTTTTCTGTAGGCACTCTAAGCTCAAGCTGGCAGGGAAGGTCTGATGGAGAGTAGGGAAAGGAGGCTGTAATGCCTGACAGTTGCCCTGTTTTCTTCTGTCTGGTATTTAGATAATCTAAACTACCTCAGCTTTTTACTACTATTTCCCTATCCGTCGTAATTGAATTCAAGTGCTGATTGTGTATTGAACTTCAATGTTTCAGGGAAATAACAGGGTTAAATTGAATCCCTGATTTCATGGCACTTACAGTACCCTGTGCTACCTCCCAGAGAACTGTCCCTTGTAACAAAGAATAAAAAGGAAAAAACCCAGTTTAACAAAAATAACCCATATATTGAAACAGTCTGACAGTAGATGCAAAGTCCTTCCCCTCTCAAGAGAAGCTGAGGACCTGTTGTATCCCTTCTTTGGGGCCAAAGTTGGTCATTATATTTTCATGGCCTTTAGCCTCCTAGTCCTGCTCACCGCACTCTGCATCAGTTCACGTAGGCTTTCCCATGTTTCCTCATAATCACCATTTCTCATGCTACAGGATCCATTACATTCATGTAACCACAGCTCGTTTAGGCATTCCTCAATCAATGAATATCTACTCTGTTCTTTGCTAATACAAAAGAGTGCTGCTATAAATATTTTCACGTATGTGGAACCTTTGTTTTTTATCATTGACCTTCTTGGCATATGTACCTAGCAATGGAATCTCTGGATAAAGGGGTATGGACACTTGAGTGACTTTAATATCATTCCAAATTGCTTTCCCGAAGGGCAATATCAATTCTCAGCTCTTGTCATCACTTTGTTAGTGTGCTTGTCTTTCCACAAGCCTCATATGGAGGAGTTTTGGGGGGAAATGCTTAAGAATCTCACACTATGAGGAGGGATTGTGTCATTTGTGAGCATACCCAGAGCAGTGAAATCATGAGTCCTCCAGTGTGCCAACATCTAGGTGTAACTGGGTAGCTTTTTTTACAGCTCTTGAGGGACGGGTCCCCAGCTAGTTCCTGTGAGGCCTCTCATGGTTTGCAGCTATCCTGCCCCTTCCTAGGCTGGCCCACTTGCAGTGTCGTCCATGTGATGTTCCATCTTCTCCATCCACATCTTTACACATGGTAGCCTCCGTGTCTGGAATGCTTTCCTTCATTTCTACCTCATAGATTCATTGATCTAGAGCAGAGTCTTCTCATCCTTTCCTCTTCCGATGAACAGATTAGGAAAGAGTTTACAGAATTAGTTCTAGGAACCGCTAATGTCACATACTTCTTATTGCCCCTAGTGCCACGAGGGCAGGTATTTTATCCACTTTTGCTTTTGTATCCCCAGTGCCTCTCTGGTGCCTGATATGTAAGAACCAGGTAATAAGTTGATTTGATTCTGGAATTTTGTTATTATACTTTTACTGTTTCAACTATCAAACGTACCATAAAAAATAATAGACTTGTTTTCCATTAATGGAAGAGGAAAGTTGTTCCCTCACAAAAAATGATTGAGATTTCTTTTGCTTAAACTAAACTGATAAATCTCCCAGACTTCCTCACAGTTCAGCTGTCCTTTTGTAGACCCCATCCTGTAACGTTGTTCACAGATGAGGGCCAAGTCTTATCCAGACCTACTTTCTGCTAGTCTCCAGAAAGATGTCACTTCAGCATTCCTGCTTGGTGCTTTCATTGTTCAGGGTTCCTGAGTGTTTTTTCATCAATGGGCAACAGCAAAGAGAGGTCAAGGTTACATATGCCTTGCATTTACTACTATTATTTCGCTGTGTTTGCACCTTGTCCCCCATTGGGAGGTTTTCCTCCACTGAACACATAGTAATAATGATAGCAAGCATTTATATAGTCCTTTAAGATTTGCAAAGCTCTTTACATGTGATCCCATTTGATCCTTACAAGTATAGGAGATTACCCCCATTTTACAGGTGAGGAAACTGAAAGAGATAAGTGACTTGCCCAGTGGGCACACAGCTAATAAGTGTCTGAGGTAAACTTTGAACGCAGGTCTTCCAGACTCAAAGTCCGTGCTCTGTCCACAGGACCATTGCCTTCATATCTCTGTATCTCTGTAGCTCATTGCTCTTTGAAGTTATAAATTATGTTACTTCTAATCTGCATGGGCTGCTTCAGATCATTTAGGACAAGAGAAGCAGAAAGGGCTGTAGAGATGGAATGGTCCTCAGGTGTCATCTAGCCCAACTCTCACAGTGTACAGATAAGAAAACTGAGGCCAGGGGAATGTAAGTGACTTGTCCAAGGTCACATAGTTACAGAGACAATGTTTGAGCTAAAGTCTTCTGATTCCAAATCCAACACTTTTTCCACTGAGCCAGGCTAGGAAAATATAACTGGGTTGCAATCTGTACAAGTAGCAAGAACACCCACAGAGCCACCTAAATATCAAAGTGTTCTGGTAAGCAGGACAGAACATATCAGGTTCTGCTGCCTTATGCATTTTTATCAAAGAAGCAAAATGGCTGGTCTGCTGGTCATGATTTATTATTGATGTGGTTCTATCTTGCTGTGCCATATGGTGGAATTGTTTTAGAAATAGAACTTTATCTGGCTCTGGGACTAGAATTCTAGGGCTGGGGATCCAGGAGTCCACAGAATCATAGACTCGAAGAATTTTAGAGTTGGAAGGGACCTTAGTAGTCATCCTGGATCGGTACTTGTTTTTGATAATTGGTTATTCAGCCTCCCCTTGATGACCCCCCATGAGAGAGAATGTATTATGTCTCAAAGATAGCCCATTCCATTTTTGTGCAGTTCTATTTATTAGGAAGTTTGTTTTTTCTTATAGGGATAGGCACTAGACCTATGATTTCATTGCTACAGAAAACTCCCAGGCGAGGAAACTCTGTTTACCAGTGTGGGCCGATTAGAATCTTTTCTGCAACTTGTAGTCTTAGAGAATTGTGTTAAGCTCTGAGAGATTAAGAGATCCTGGCTTGCCCAGGATAACACATCTCGGTACCTGAGCAGCTAGGTGGTGCAGTGAGTAGAGCACTAGACTTTGATTCCCAAGATCTGAGTTCAAATACTACCTTACACACCAGCTGTATGTGTCATTTAATCACTCTTGGCCTCAGTTTCTACTGTAAAATGTGGATAATAAATGTTGATTTATTGATTGTCTCCTTCCCGTGTTGTGTAAGAGCAGGACCATTGTTGTCTCCCTTTCCCCACCATGTCACCCCTCAGCCAAGGACCTTGCACATAATAAGCATTTAATAAATGCTTCATAGATGTTTAATAAATATTTGTTAAAGCAAAATTGATTTGAAGAAAGGTGGTGGGGCAGCTAGGTGGCACGGTGCATAGAGCACCCGGCCTGGAGTCAGGAGGACTTGAGTTCAAGTCTAGCCTTAGACCAGACATTTGACACTTACATAGCTGTGTGACCTTGGGCAAGTCACTTAACCCCATTGCCTAGCAAAAAAAAAAAAAGAAAAAGAAAGAAAGAAAGGTGGTGAGCGTTCTCTCTTTTGGTGATATAGATGTGAACTTCATTGTCTCATAGCTGCTCTGGGTTACATTGCATCAGGAATGCAGTGGAAGACAAAGGAACTGGCAGAGACCTGGAACTAGTGGTCCCTCCCTTTAGCTTGGCTCTAAAGGTCAGTCATTGCATTGAAACAGCCTCATGAGCCAAGCCTGTGCATGGCAGACGTTCTTAATGTGATGGGTCTTTTTCATACAACTTGGCTTTTTCCTTCCAAAATGTAGAAAGTGGAAAATGGCTTTGAGTTGGGTTATGACTTCAAAGGGAAGGGTTGGTAAAGTGCTGGGTTACAAGGGCAAGCTTTTAATATCAATAGGTTCAACAGGGTTCTTTGATTCAGGTGTTGGTTTTTTGTCCTGCAAAAAATGGCACTTCCTCCCTTTCCCCTCCTCCCCCTAGATTGACTTTACTTGCTCTAGAGATACGTCATTGGACTCTTCTGGGGTGCTGTTCATCTGATACTCTGCCTTTTTTCCATCATTTTTATTGCTATTTTTTGTTTTTAAACACCTTCATTTCTAACTAAATCTCTTTTCCCTGTCTGTATTCAGTGAGTCATCCCAAGGTAACAAAGGATGAAAAAGAGGTGGGGAGAAAAGCAGTTCAGGAAACCCAATCAGCACTTCACCTGAATCAAACATGTACAAAGTATTCCATTTCCAGAGTACCCTATTCTGGCAAAGAAGAGAGCAAAGTGCATTTTCTCATTTCTTATACCAGAGTCTTGTGAATAGAGTATGTGATATATAGTAGAAAGACTGGTGGTAACTGTCAAAGAATCATAGACTGTTGGAGGTAAAAATGACATTTTTGTATATTAGGACGGGGTGAGGGAGGAGCTGTAACGTTTTCAATGGGGGGATGTCCCTCCAGCAGGTAACTTTTTTGTGAGTCAGGGTTATGAGAGAAGCCTGATGGGGGTACTGAGAAGTCTGGTGACTCCCTTACGTCTCACAGTATGTAGCAGGACCTGAACCCGGATTTTCCTAACTCTATTCACTATATATGTATGTGTGTGTGTATATATATATATATATGTGTGTGTGTGTGTGTGTGTGTGTGTGTGTATACACACACACATATATATACATATATATTTTCAGTATTTTCCTAATGCTATTTACAGTGGTTTTTTATTCACTATAGTATACTTGCTTAGTCCCACTCACTTTACAAATAAGGAAACTAAGGCATAGAAAAGGGACATAAGTGACTCACCCAAGGTAAGTACTGGAACCCATGTTTCCTCTGCCTCCAACTCCGGTGCTATTTTTACTGCTTAGCACAGAAATGTGAATTTCTGCCCTTGCCCCTACTGGGTAACATCTAGTCCTTATCCCTTGGACAAGTCTACTCACTTCATTAAGCCTCTCTTTCCCCAATTGTTACGATGTCTGATGTCATCCAAATGCCCTACCTACCTCACTGGGTGGTTGTGAGGATCTCACATCAAATGAGATACTAGAAGTATTTAGAGTGATAGACAAGCAGAAGTTACGGTAATGCTCTTACTTGTCCTGAAGTCATAACTGGGGGACTTTCAGCCATTTTCAATATTGCCTGGAACCTGAAAGTCAGGGAACAAGGTTCCTGAGCTTCGAAAATTTTGGCTCCCCTGCCCTGTGGCTTTATTGTTTCCTAAAGAAATAGAGGTCCTTAGGCTCTCTTGGGCAGCTGAGTGGCACAGTGAATAGAGTACTGGGTCTAGAGTCAGGAAGACTCATCTTCCTGAGTTCAAAACTGGCCTCAGACATTTACTAGCTGTGTGGCCCTGGGCAAGTTACTTTACCCTGTTTGCCTCAGTTTCCTCATCTGTAAAATGAGCTGGAGAAGGAAATGGCGAACCACTCCAGCATCTTTGCCAAGAAAACCCCAAATGAGGTCATGAAGCATCAGACACGACTCAAATGACTGAACAACAACAACAACAAAACAAAACAAAAAATGACTAAATAACAACAAAGGCTCTCTCATCCAGGGGGGTTATTTTTTTCTCTATCTTTTTTTTTTCCTCAGTTACTATAAAAAAATTTTTTTTAACATTCATTTTTTTCCTATTGACTCTTAATGAATGCAAGATTCTTTTTTCAAAATCTGTCTGATTATAAACTTAATATCCATCAACAAATAAATAACATATAAGACTTGCATGGGTTAATGCAAGGTGAAAAGTACTGTGTACAAAGCAACAGCAATATTATAAGATGGTCAGCCATGAATGACTTAACTATTCTTGCAATACAACAATCCAAGACAACTCTGAAGGACTTAGGATGCAAAATGCTATCCATCTCCAGAAAAAGAACCGATGGAATCTGAATACAGGTTGAAACATACTTTTTTTTTTTTACTTTATTTTTCTTGAGGGTTTTTTTTGGTCTATATTTTCTTTCACAACACGACCATTATAGATATGTTTTGCATGACTACACATATATGACCTACATGGAATAACCTTCTCAATGAGGGAAGGGGGTAGGGAGGCAGGAATGGAGAGAATTTGGAACTCAAAGTTTTAAAAACATGCTTAAAATTGTTTTTACATTTAATGGGGAGGGGGGCCATTAACTAAATGAATTAAAAAAAATATAAGAAATAAAATCTATCAAAAACTGGTAGCATTTAACAAGGTAGAAGAACCAAGGAAATTAAGAGACACCAAACAAAAATCCCTTGGCTCTTGCCTCCTTCCAAATCTGTCTGAAATTCCATTTCCATGTTTCCTTTTTATATCCTCAGCTGTAATGAGTGTCTGTACACTTTCACTTCTGCTGACATCACTTTGCAGCACTTCATATAGGTTTTAACTAACATATTTTCTTATCTGCGTCATATTTACCATTTTTATGGCTCTATGATATTCTATTACAGGAATATACCACAATTTATTCAGCCATTCTCATTTGGCATTTATTTCTAGTGTTTTGCTATTACAAGTAAAGCAGTAGTTAATATTTTAAAAACATAGGGCCATTTCCTCCCCCCCCACCCATCTTTTAAAGATATTTTTTTAGAATGAAGTCTTAGTAGTAGAATCAGTGGGTTAAAGGACATGGTCAGCTTTGTGACCCTTGTTGCTTATTGTCATATTATTTTCCAAAATGTCTGTGGTGGTCCATAATCCCAATGTAGCATATTATAATAATGCACAATCTTTGACAGCCTGAGTTAACTTGGTTTTCCAGCTCCTAGCTGATCAGAAGCAGTGGCTTATTTGAAAGAGGGAAGGGGAGGGGAGGGAAATAGAAAAGGAGAAGAACTATTTATTGCAGGTATATGTTCCCAGGAGCAGACATGGCAATTGACAAGGTGACAGAAGTTTGAAAGTAGAACTCTTCTACATGAATGAATGAAGCATTTAGTCAGCACTTACTGTGTGCAAAGCACTATGCTAAGTGCTGCACTTACAAATAGAAAAGGAACGGTCTTGCCCTTAAGGAGAATAATAGGGGCAGCTAGGTGGCACAGTGGATAGAGCACCGGTCATGGAGTCAGGAGGACCTCAGTTCAAATCTGGCCTCAGACACATAACACTTACTAGCTGTGTGACCCTGGGCAAGTCACTTAACCCCATTGCCTAACCAAAAAAAAAAAAGAGAGAGAGAGATAATAATAGGAGAGAATCAGAGTCTTAAAAAATATTAAAGTAAAAGAAATAGCAAGTTGTACATAATAGCTTTGTAGTTTCATGTGCAATTATCTTTCTTCATTATTATTATTATTATATTATGTTACAGAAATGCTTGTTTTATTCCATAAATTAAAAAAAGAAGAAGAATATTAAAGCTGGAAGTGACCTTGGAGATTATTGAGTTTAGATACCTCATCTCTCCAGTTTTACAGATGAAGAAACTGAGACTCAGAAAGATCGATCAAAGTGCTGAAAGTAATCCAGTGAGTGAGTAGACCAGGGACTGAGTTATACTGGAATGAGGGCTCCTGTTTCTCATTCTTGCAGCATGTTCATAAGATGATGCTGAGTCATTAAGAAAAGGTTAACTTATGTTCGTTGCAGTCTATTTAAAAAGACTGGGAAGTGTGTAATACACTTTTAAAAGACTTCCATCAATAATAGTTAATTTTAAAAAAAAGTTTTGGTGCTTGGAGGGGTAACTTTGGATAATTTAACTTGTGTAGATGAAACAAATTCACTCCTAGATAATGCTGGAGGAAGACCATGTTATTCTTCAACCACATTCAATACACATTTATTAAATGTTCAAAGCATTTCCATTAAAAGCAAAGTATTGTTCTAGGGGATGGAGTGATGTAAAGTTTAGAGAGGAGGTGATCCCCACTATCATGGGGCTTACAATGTAGCAGAGGGATAAGACAGAGAGGGGAAGGTACAAGAGAGATCCATTGGCATGTAAAAGAATTTGAAGTTGATTCTAGTCTAAAGGTAATAGGGAGCCATTGGAGATTTTTGATCTTCAGGTAATATGACCAACCATAATACTAATCTTCATTATAATGCAGGCTTTCAGCGGGTATTGTTTCATTTATTATATTTGTATTTCCAGTACATTGCATAGTACCTGGAACATAGTAGGCCTTTAATAAAGCTTACTGATTGATTATTAGAAGATGAACATACAGTAGCTCAAACAAAGCAATATATCTGCTTAGTGTCAAACTTTTGGCAGTAGAGATAGCTAGAATTGAGAATCAGACTGTAATAAAACCTACCCTGGATTCCTAGAGTATGAATCATTCTGGAAAGCAGAGCTTTCTGGGTGTTGGAGGGAGACCTTTTTAATTCTTTATTTAGCAACTTTAATTATTTATTTAGAAACTTTATTTTAGTTTCTATTAAATAGTTTAATAGTAGTTTAATTTTTAAGTCTCTGGTATATCATCTTAATTTTTGCTCAAGTGCCTCTTTCTCCAGGCTCTGCCACTTTCTACTTGTGTGATCTTGGGGAGGTCACAAGATGACAACTACAGCATCTTCATGGTGATTGTTGTTTTCCTTTGACTTTTCAGCCCCATTCAAATCATTATCTGTCTTTTCTGTGCCATGAAAACCCAACATCTGCTCTTCTATTTCATGTTAATGTTTGCTCTTGGTCAATTGGATGAATGGGGTGTGAAGGAGGATGGTAATCCCTTTTAGTGTCTGCTCTAGGTAGCTTATTCTAAAGCTTCTTCATTGGAAGACATCAAAGCCACACTTTCTTTTCCCTTGTGTTTGACTTTGAATATAATTCTGGGCATTGTACCTTTAATGTCATAACAGGATTGAAAGTCCTGACTTTCTGTTTCTTTTTTGTAATAACAGCTCTTCTTTTGAATGACACCCTGGTGCATTGGTTACATCAGTAAAGGGAATGTGGCCAAGCAAAAAGATGGTGAAAGCATTTCTGAATGCTAACTTAGCTTCCTCAAGTTGGACAAGTATAGTTGCTTAAATAATAGCCAGCCCTATTGTGCCTGGGATTAGCAAAAAATTGGAACAGTGTTTCTCTGAAGGAACAAATAGATGATAAGTCAGAAGGAAATTTGTTTATCCAAATCTTGTATTGTATAGGCAACCACTAAATGAGTAAGATCTCTGAAAGGTCTGGAAGGGGTTCATCATTTTGGAGTCTGAAGCATTAGTGCATATGAGGCAGTCAACCCATCTTTATTCTGATTATCTTGGGGAGGTATTATTTGATTCACTGGCATTCGTAGGTAGAAACTGGCAAGCACTGCCAAAATAGCCTAGTTTTATCAATACTATAAAATTATTTGGGAGATAGACTGTGTTCAGAAATAAGTTCTGTGAAAAAGGGGCTCCCAGAATCTCTTACTTTCTCCTTATTTGTAGGCTCCCCACAAGCTCTCACTAATTTTCTAATGGTATATCCCAGTTTGAAATGTCAGAGTCTTTTATACAGCTGATTAATTGCCTTTATTTATTAAAAAAAATCTTACCTTTTCAGTGAGCAGTGGTCCCGAGATAGGAATTAAGAGAGCCCTGGTCGCTTTGGAGAGGGCACTATCAGCTGAATGATGATTTCAGAAGTTAGATTGTAGAATGTTTAGGAAATTAGTGAAAGGAGAGAAAGTATATGTATTGAAATATGGCATAAGAAAGGAAAAGATTTAGGATGAAAGGAAATGTGTTAATTATGGATCTGGCAGTTCAGAGGGCAGAGTGAAAAAGGTGGGTACATCTAGAGTGGGACATTGGGGGAGGGGTAAAGTTGAGGTGGGTGTGGAATAAGACGACAGGCAGTTGGGAAAGGGGAATGAGGTTAGTTATTAGTACATTGGCAGCTGAGAGTTCGGAATCTCTGGAACGGGAAGTATGTTAATCATTAAGTAAGTATCTAAGCAGAATTTTGGTGGTCGAAGAGAAGTCCATTGAGGGAGTCAGGTGATTAGACTGTTCAAGGTATTCTCTTGAGGTCTAACCTTATGGTGGGTGATAATGTTGTGTCCTAGGAGGACTGCCTCAAAGAAAGCAGGAACAGGTGGAGGCACGGCCCTAGGGAATCCAGTCCGAAAGCAGGAAATGGCAATGCAAGGTTGGTCAACTGAAAATAGTCTCTGTGGGAAATCACATAAGCTGTGAGGCCAATAGCTAGGTCTCATCTCAGGCAAAAGGAATCTTACGTCATAATGGTATGGTGTTTTAGGGCAGTGTGGTGTAGTGGAAAGATCTTTGATTGTTTTTGGAATCAGAAAGCCAGGGGTTCAAGTTCTGGCTCTGTCACTTCTAGATGTGTAACCATGGCCTATTTAATCCTCAACATCCTCTTCTATAAAATGGAGATGATGATAATATGTGGCCTACCCACCTAATAGAATTATTGTGGGCAAAGCCTTTTGTAAAGCTAAGATGCTTTATCCAGATATGTTGTAACCTTGGGAATGGAACTAGATTCTTTTTTCCTCCCATTTAGTGGCATTTTATTTTTTCCAATTACATGTAAAGATAGTTTTCAACATTCACTTCTATAAGATTTTCAGTTGCAATTTTTTTTCTTCCTCCCTTCCTCCCTCCCTCACCCCAGGATAGCAAGCAATCTGATCCAGGCTATACATGTGTCATCATATTAAACATATTTCCACATTAGTCATGTTGGGAAAGAAGAATCAGAGCAAAAGGGAAAAACCACGAGAAAGAAAAAAAAAGAGCAAATTGACACTCCATAGTTCTTTTTCTGGATGTGGATAGTGTTTCTCATCATGAGTCTTTTGGAATTGTCTTAGATCTTCGCATTGCTGAGAAGAGCTAAGTCTATCAAAGTTGGATATGAGACAACATTGCTGTTAATGTGTACAATGTTCTCCTGGTTCTACTCACTCAGTTTATCCAAGTCTTTCCAGTTTTTTCTAAAGTCTGCCTGCTCATCATTTCTTATAGCACAATAAGCTTGTTCAGCTATTCCCCAATTGATGGGCATCCTCTCAATGTCCAATTCTTTGCTACCACAGAAAGAGCTGCTATAAATATTTTTGTACATGTGGGTCCTTTTCCCATTTTTATGATCTCTTTAGGATACAGATCTAGAAGTGGTATTGTTGGGTCAAAGGGTATGCACAGTAGCCCTTTGGCCATAGTATGGAACTAGATTCTTAAAACTATAGGTTGGATGCCCACCTTCACAGCTGTCTGGCTTTCTGTTGGCCCAGTGTCCTGCTTTGTAGGGAGGCTTGGCTCAAAGAAAAGTCTGCATGAGGTTGAATGTATAGGTAGAAACATTTTTCAGTAATTAACAGAGTTGCTTGACTAGTATGCAGGATTCAGTTTAAAACTCTGTGCATGAGTGTATTTAATGTCAAGCCTACTAAGCTATTTTGTCTATGAATTTGTTCTTTGGAGGCCAAAAGATGAGGCAAGGTAAGTATTTTGACTATCTCTCTGGCATAATATACTGGTGAAACGTTAGTCTTCAGTAGCTTCAGATGTGAGCAGGATGGTAAGCTCTTTTTATTCTTTTTTTTGGGGGGGGAGTTTATTTTTTTTGTTTTGTTTTGTTTTTTGGGTGAGACCTTGGGGTTAAGTGACTTGCCCAGGGTCACACAGCTAGTAGGTTTTAAGTGTCTGAGGCCAGATTTGAACCCAGGTTCTCCTGACTCCAAGGCTGGAGCTCTGTCTACCGTGCCACCTACCTGCCCCTTTTTTATTCTTTTTTTTTTTTTTGAAAATAAAATTTATTTATTTATAACAATAATTTTAAAAGTTTTTGAGTTCCAAATTCTCTTTCTTCCTCTCCTTCCCTGCCTGTTGAAGAGGCAAGCAATGTAATATCAGCTATATATGTGAAATCATGCGAAACATTTCTATTTTAGACACGTTGCCCCAAAAAAGCAAGAAAAATGAAGAAAGTTTAAAAATTCTGCTTCAGTCTGCACTCAGATTTTATCAGTCTTCTCTGTGGGATGCATAGCATTTTTCATCATGAGTCCTTCAGAATTGTTTTGGTTCATTGTCTTGATCAGAGCGGGTAAGTCTTTCGCAGTTGATCATTGATACATATTGCTGTGCAATGTTCTCCTGGTCCTGCTCACTTCACTTTGCATCAGTTCATATAAGTCTCTCTAGGTTTTTCAGAAACCAGGATGGTAAGGTCTTGCATGATTTATTAGTTACCACATATTATTTTCTTTGTATCTTTGCCATTATCTATATAGTGCATAGGAGACAGTAGAGCCTAGTAGATAAGACAATGGCCTTGGAGTCAGGAAGACCCGAGTTCAGATTCCACAGCACTTTCTAGCTCTGTGACCCTGGCTCTGTCTGTTGACCTCTCAGAGCCTCAGTTCCTTCATCTGTAAAATGGGGATAATAATAGCACCCACCTCACAGTATTGTTGAGGGGATCAAATGAGAGCCAGCAAAGTGCTTTGCAAATCTTAAAAGTCTTATCTGTAAGTGTTAACTGGATACATTTGATTCATGATTGCTGGCTACTGCATGCTGTTTGTGAGAGGCAAGAGGAGAAAAATAGCCACCATGCCCAAATTTGGAAGCCACCAATCTCCAGTTTCTTTAGGATGCTGATTAATTTTTGAGCTGTATTGTTCTTCTCCTTTGGATATTTTTTTCCATTTATTAAATGTGCCATGTTGTGACTCAAGCCAAAAGCACTTGTTGGCACTTACCACAAACAGAGGCATCCTTTCACTTTGAAGAATGTAATGTGGCAGGAAACACTCATACCTTGTAATAATAAAGAAAATCAGGCTCATAATGACAAAAATGTTGTTGTTCAGTTGTTATTCAGTTGTGGCCAATTCTCCATGACCCCATTTGGGATTTTCTTGGCAAAGATACTGGAATGGCTTGCCATTCCTTTCTCCAGCTGATTTTACAGGTGAGGAAACTGAGGCAAATAGGGTTAATTGACTTGCCTAGGGTCACACAGCTAGTAAGTGCCTGAGGCCAGATTTGAACTCAGGAAGATGAGTCTTCTTGACTCCAGGCCTGGCACTGCACCATTTTGCTGCCGTGTGAGTAGCTATGGTCAAAAGAGAGCTGATCACTAAATGACCAACTTTTGGGCTTTGAGTCTCTTCATTCTTTGCTAGTCTAGTCCCCTGGGGACAGATACACTGACTATCCCCAGGCTCATCCATCCTCAAAGCCTTTTTCCAGTTTGGTGGAGGACCTGCCAGTCACCTAGCCTTGAGAGAACCCAGGATCATTTACTCTGTACTGTGTTCAAGCATCAGAAGAGGACAATTTGGCAAGAAGATGCAGATAGAAATTTTTCTATTTTATTTTTGAAGTTATTGCTTATGGAATTTGAGGTAGTGAGTTGTTGAGGGAATCATTTTCTTAAGCATTCTAACCAAAGACTGAGGAATTTTAGTTCTAAGCACCCTTTTTGTTACATGATCAGTCCCTGGAACAGACTTATTTAATGTTATGACAGTTAAATTGAGGGAAACACTGCCAATACAGGATCCAGCCAATACCTCTTGATTTAAAACTACCTCTTCATTCTTCCTGTATTCAATGCAGTATTCTATTTGTCAGCACACTTAGTGGTGCTATCTATTTTGGAACATTCTGTGGAGGATAATAATAATAACAATAATGATAGCATTTATGTGGTATTCTAAGGTTTGCAAAGCCTTAACATTTGCAAAAGGTTTACATATTTTATCTCACTTGATATAAAGTTATTTTTCAGCCATGTCCAACTCTCCGTGACCCCATTTAAGTTTCTCTTGCCAAAGATACTGTAGTGATTTGCCATTTCCTTCTCTAGCTCATTTCGCAGCTGAGGAAACTGAGGCAATCAGGGTTAAGTGCCTTGCCAGGGTCACACAGCTTGTAAGTGTCTGAGGCCAGAACTGAACTCAGAAAGATGAGTCATTCTGATTCCAAGCCCAATGTTCTATCCAATGGACCGCCTGGTGGCCCCATTTCGATTGATACCACATTCTGTTTTAGAGGGAGTCAAGAGAAGCTTTGCAGAAGGGGGCTTAGACATGACAGACAATACAGCATGGCAGAAAGACTGCTGAACATGGAACCAAGACAACTGGGTTTTGGATTCCACCTTTGCCACTTGGGCAAGTCACTTAAATTCTTTGAGTCTCAGTATCCTCATCTGTAAAATGGAAGTGATATGTATAGTATTCTATCTACTTTACAGGGTTTGTTGTGACACACAAATGAACTCAAGTGATCCACCAACCTCAGCCTCTCCCCAGTAATGGGGATTGATAGGAGTGTGACATCAGGCATTGTGCTTTGCTAACTTTGAATTATTAATGTCAATTATTAAATTATTAATGTTAATTAAGGTAATGCGGGTGATGGTAATGGTAATGATGATGATATTGGTTGTTTTCCAGTATTTGAAAGATTGTCTTAGGAAGGTTTTGTTTGGGCTTCAGAATTCAGAATTAGAACAAATTGGTTGAAGTTACCAAGAGGCAGATTTCAAAGCTATGTAAGGAAAGCTTTCTTGACCAAGCTGAATGGGGTATGTATGTCAAAAGGGATTAAGTTTCTCAGCACTAGAGGTCTCTAAGTAGAGACTTAGATGGTCACTTGTCCAGCATCTTCCAGAGAGGATTCTTATTTGAACAAAGGGTTGAATTAGCTGATCTCTGATGTTCAGTGGTTCTAAGCTTCAAGACAGCACCTGTCACATGGGAGCCAGAGTAACAGGGTACAAAGAAAACTGGATTTAGATTCAAAGGACCTGGTGTCAAATTCTGGTTCTACCCCTTGCTACCTTTGTGACCATGAGCAAGTGACTTAACCTCTCTTGGTCTCTGATTTCTTAGGTGTGAAATGACGGCATTGGAACAGCCAGCTCCAAATCAGTCAACATATAGGGGTAATGCTGACAAGCCTTGATAGTAATGGTAATTTACGAAGTGCTTTCAGGTATATTATCTCATTTGGTCCTCACAACACCCTGATGAGGTAGGTAGAGCAGACATAATTAGCCTTATTTTGCAAATGAGGAAACAGAGGCTCATCTTCAAAACCAACCTCTGACGTTTATTAACAGTGTGACGCTAGGCAAGTCACTTAACTGCTGTTGACCTCAGTTTCCTTATCTGTAAAATGAAGATAATAACTGCACCTAACCTGTGAGGATCAAATGAGATAACTGTAGTGTTTAACACCGTGCCTGGCACATAATTAGCACAATATAAATGTTGGCTATGATTATCCTAGAAGGCTAGTAACTTTCCCAGGATCACACAGCTAGCACCACATCTTCTGACTTGTGGTCCAGTATTCTTTCCATTTGACAGGGTTATCCCTTCTACTCAAGGGAGAATGCCACCCAATTTTGTGTTTCCAGTGTGGAGCTGGAAAATAGGCATTAACTTTTTAAAAAATGTTGACAAATGCATCACATTGACCTTTTTCTCTGTAAAATCCCTGCCATGCTTTTCGCCATCTGTTCTGGATTTGTGGATTATTATTTTTTTTTTGAAAGTCTTGTCAATATCCTTCCTTGAACATGAACAAAAGCAAAGATGGGCATATTGTCAACAGTAGCATCTGTCAGCAACTTAGCATCACAGCTAGAATCCCAAACGCCACAGTCATCTTCACGATTTTGCTAGCTCGCTAACCTTTTCCCCAGCTACTAGAGATTGCTGCAGGCATTAATGAGCCTTCTACCAAACTCTCCCCTTTCTCATCCTTTCATACCACCCTCACTGGCAGTGAAAATTGTTCCTTCATTCATTTATTCAGTTGTTCCTTTGTTCCTTCATTCATTCAGCAAGTACTTACTAAGGCCTACTATATGTTCAAAACATTGTCCTGGGTGTTAGAGGTACAAGGGTATTTCCAGGGCAGCAGCCCTGTTTTCAAGAAACATATAAACTAGTGGAGGTGGAGGGAGTGGGAGAGAGGACGCATGATGCTTGGGTAGATGGCAAGTGGGCACTTGGAGTCAGAAGACCTGGGTTCAAATTCCAGGTCCTCTTCTTACTACCCTTGTAACCTTGGCAAGGTCATAAAAGTTCTGGGCCTCCATTTTCTCACCTGTAACATGAAAAGGTTTACCAGACTTAAGTCAGTCTAAAAACCTTTGATTCTTAGCACAAAAGGGAAGTCTAGGCAAAGTTGTATGAGAAATTTTAAGAGGGAGACAACACTTTTAGCTGGGTTGTAGAGGTGGGGGTGAGGTCCGGGAAGGAAGAGTCTTCTAAGTTGGGCCTTGAAGGGTGCAGAAGGGAGTGCATTCCAGGCTTGAGGAGAGGCGTGAGTAAGGGCACAGAGATGGAACAATGCAAGATGAAAACAGACATGTGTGAAGGGGAAGTAACATGAAATGAGATTGGGCTGGCAGATTGGAGCCACATTGCAGCTGGCCTTGAATGCCCCGATCCAGAGTTTATTTGAAAGGACAGTCACTAAAGGTTTTTGAGTAAAGGTGTATCTTGATCAGAATGCTATATTATGGAGGTTTCTCAGGAAGGATGGAGTAGAAAGGGGATAGACTAGAGGTAGGGAGACCTATTAGGATATTAGACTAATCTAGAAGGAGAGATGAGGCAATAGAACTGACTGGAGTTGGCAGCTGATTGGATGTGGGGAAGGTTCAGAGAGAGGAAAGACTCGGAGATGACCTAGTGGCTTTTAAGCCCAAGTGCCTGGGAAGCTGGTAGTGCCCTACGTGTTTTTCTGATGCTTAATGAGGCAGCATGACATAGAGTCAGCTAAGTGGTACAGTGGGTAGAAGAATGTGCCCGGAGTCAGGAAGACCTGAGTTCAAGTCCTGCCTCAGACATTTACTTAGTGTGTGCCCTGCGCAAGTCACTTAACCTTTCTTGTCTTCAGTTTCCTAACCTGTGAAATGGGGATGGTAATAATAACACCTGCCTCACCAGGTTGTTATGATGATAAGATGAGATAATATTTGTATGTTGTTGTTCATTTCATTTGTGTCTGACTCTTCACGACCGTATTTGGGGTTTCCTTGGCAAAGATACTGGAATAGTTTGCCATATCTTTCTCCAGCTAGTAAGTGTCTGAGTCCAGATTTGAACTCAAGTCTTCCTGACTCCAGGGCCTGCTTAATAAATGATTACTGGCTGAAAAAGCTGAGAAGGAAGAGGGCTTGGAACTTTTCTCCAGGTCCTGTAGGCTAGTGAAGGGGAAGGGTTCCCCACAAGTCTGTCCTCCCCTAGTTCAGTGGCCAGTCCTCTCTGATGCAATCCCTGGTCATGAGAATTTGTGACGATCAATTGGGATTTGTATCGTCTCAATAAAATGAAAGAATTCTCTCTGAGGCAGAGGCCAATGGGCATATCCATCCCCACAGAGCCAGGGTGCAAGTTCTATAGGATCACTCCTGCTGGAGACTATGTGATTTTTCATGTTTATATCCCAAATCCTGAAGGCAGTGCCTTCTACATTGCAAGCTCTTAATGAAATGTTTGCTGAATTCAGTTGAATGAAACTGATGTATCTGTGGCTTCTTTAGCTTCAAGTCTTCCTTCCACCTTAGAAAACTAGGAGAGCCGTGTAAAATTGTGAGCTGAAGGATGGGGATTCTTACGCTGGAGAGGGAAGCAATTTCTATTTCCCTGATGGGATAAGGGAACTGAAGAAAACAAGACATTTTGGCACTCACCATGCTCCAAGAAGAATCCATGTGTCAGGGAACTGTCATAAAAGCTCCTTTGACAAAAACCCTGCTATCACTGCTCTGTCAAATTTCCTTCCCTGGCTGCTCCAGGTGTTTCCAGTCATTTTGGTTGTTTTCCTTTTCCAGCAGCCCAACGATACCCCATCTCTGTTCAAATTACTATTCAAACCCTAAGTTTGGAGTTTGAGGAGTTTTTTCTTCCCTTCCTCCCCTCCCAAAACTTTTAACACATCTACTTTCCATGCAGAATGAAAATCCAATCAGTTCTGCCTCCCAGCCTTCTCACCAGCATAATTCAGAAGGCAGTTGAGCAGCTTGGTTCTGTGGTAACATTTGTTCCTGGACCAAGTTTCTGCCAAGGCAGTTCTGAGTCCCAGTGGTGCTGGGATGGTTGTTGTTGTTGCTGTTATTTTGTTTTTGGGGTGGCATCTTGGGTTTAGTAATAGAGTCAGTTGATGTTAGAACTGGAAGGACCATACAGATGCAGACCAACCCCCTTATTTTACAGTCAAAGGAACCAATTAGCCAACTTTTCAGATTTTCCTCCCAGCAGACATCTCAACCCTTTGGCCCTCTCCACCCAATGGGAGAGGGCTCTTGGCAAAGAGCAGCCACCATAAAAGTACTTAAGCAGCTGTGCAGGTCTCAGTGTGCTCCAGTGAAGGTAAGGTGTTCTGCCTAACGGAGAGGGCTGTACAGGACAAACCACTAGCCTGAGACAAGAGATAAGATTCTAATCCCAGCTCCTAAAGTTGACTGCCTGGGCAATCTCAGTTGTTTCACCTCTTTAATCCCTGGTTTCTAGAAGAAGAAAACCTTTACAGAATTTTCCTTTTGTGGAATTTGTCCTAAGGCAGAAATGAGAAAGAGTATAAGGAAGCACTTTGAGAAGTCTAAATCCAGACAAACATTGAGTGAAACGTGCATTCTAATGGGGCGTACAGCATATGCGTAAATTGGTACATGAAACCCGGACATCAGGAAGTTGATGCCATGGCTTGCAAGTGAATTGGATACAAGTGAGAAAGGCCTGTGCAAAGTCACTAGCCTCACTTTGTCCTCCAGAATCATCTGGGTCCAGTGGCAAGATATAGATCAGGATGACTGAAAATGACTCCCAGTTGGAAGATAGCCTTAAAGGAGAAGACAGTAGCGGTGGAGGGGCTTGGGAAAAGTCTCCTTCAGGATGTGGCCCCAGAGCTGAGTCTTAAAGGAAGGCTTCTAAGAGGCAGAGTAGGAGGGAGAACATTCGAGGTATGGGACACAGCCAGTGCAAAGGCTTGGAGCCGGAGGATCGGATGGTGTGTGTGAAGAACATCAAGTGGTCCATTTTATCTAGATTGTAGAGTGGTGGAGGGGACTGGAAAGAAAGAAGGGCCAAGTTGTTAATAAGTGAAAGGTGAGAGTATTCTTGGTATTATATTATAACTTAGCCTTCTTGCAACATGCTTCCATAATCATAGCCTTGCAGAGAGTAAGGTATGGATGTGTCAGTACACCCTTTGGTGCACACCTCTTCCCCTCCAAACAAGGGCCAATAGAAATGCTCCTCCACGGTGTGCCAGCACACCTGGGTTCATATTCTATTCACTAGATAAATAAGAGTCCAGGATAATTATGGGGTTGTGAATGTGGATTACAGGAAAGATACTGACACCCTCAACAGAAACAGGGAGGTTTTGTGAAGGGGCAAGTTTAGTTGGGGGGCAGGCTGTTTTGGACAGGTTGAGTTTGAGATGCCTATAGGACATATAGGTGGAGATGTCCAACAGGTTGTTGGTGATATGAAATTGGAGTTCCGGAGAGATGATAGCTGAGTATATAGATTTGTAAATAATCTGTCTACATGTGGATGATAATCCAACCTATGGAGGCTATTGAAATCACTCAGAGAGAGGGTAGAGAGAAAGGAGAGGTGTAGAATAGGGCCCTCGGGGTATGTTTGGGGGATATTCCTGGTTAGGGGAGCAAGATGAGAATGTTGCCCTAGAAAGGGGGCAGCACGAAGAGACAATCTGATATGGGAGGAGAGCCAGAATGGAGCAATGTTATGAAAACTGAGGTAGAGAGTATTCACGTGGATGGGGTGATGGTCAATTACTAGTTTTGCTTTTGTTTTTTTTTTGTTTTTTTTTTTTGTGAGGCAATCGGGGTTAAGTGACTTGCCCAGGGTCACACAGCTGATAAGTGTCAAGTATCTGAGTCTGGGTTTGAACTCAGGCCCTCCTCACTCCAGGGCCAGTGCCCTATCTGCTGCACCACCTACTTGCCCCCAATTATTGTTAATATTATTTTCTTTGTACCTGTTTGGGTTAAGAAGATCTTTTTTTCTTTCTTTCTTTCTTTTTTTTTTTGCATTTACCTACAAGGGTATTTTGAAGTTCATTAAGCCAGTTCTGAAAATGTTGGCAAACAGGAAGAAACGCACAGACAAGAAGTGAATAATATACTGGATTTCCATCCTTTCTGACCTATTTACCTCCAGCATAAAGCAAGAATTTGGGATGTAAATCAAACTCTGATCTGAGGTTCTTTTAATATTATTCTGAATTTATATTACTTGAAACTAAACATTAAGACTACTTTTTCCCCCAAATGATCAGTGCTGTAATAATTTTGAGGGTTTACAAAAATTATTTCATTGGAGAATGGATTTTAATTCTACTGTTATCTGTAAGTACCTATCCCAGAAACTACAGCCCCAAGCCACTAGTCTCACTTTATAGAGATAGCTCTGGAAATGGACTTAGTTTTTTTTTTTTTTTTTTCTTTCTGGAATTAGGCAGCTCTTCAGCATCAGTTTTATTAGTTAGATGGCATGTTTGTAAGTCATAGGAAGAGATCTTAAGATCCCATGGATCCAGAGCTGAAAGACCATCTCTTTCAGCTCCCTCATTTTACAGATGAGGAAATTAAGGGGAAGTCACTTGCCCAAGATCACTTTGGCATTGAGAAGGGCAGAATTGGATTAAAAAAATCCATGATTCTCTCTGTTTAAATCTTATGAGCTTTTGACCTCTTTATTTGTACTTATCCAACTTGCTAATGAAAGTAAAAAGATATTATTAGAAGTTGGTTTTAACCTCAGCTGGGCAGCTAGGTGATACAGTGGACAGAAAACCAGGCCTGGAGTCAGGAAGACTCATCTTCCTGAGTTGAAATCCAGCCTCAGACACTTACTGATGGTGTGACCCTAGGCAAGTCACTTAACCCTATTTGTCTCAGTTTCCTCATCTGTAAAAGGAGCTGGAGAAGGAATGACAAACCACTGTAGTAACTTTGCCAAGAAAATTCCAAATAGGGTCATGAAGAACCAGACAAAACTAAATATTATTATTAACTTAACCTCAGACTTCAGAAATAATTTCAAAAGAGCTGTAATCCCACCTTTCTAGGACCTGCCATTTTAACCCTAGTTCAGGGAAAGTGGCAATCACAGTTTAGTGATTCATAATCCTTGTTTACAAATCTGAAGGAATATTTAGTTATGTCAAGAGATGTGATGAATGAAATTTCTTTATACTGCATGCATTGGAAAAGGGTAAGTGTTTTGAGAGGTGGAGGATCAGAGTTGTAGGTTAACTTTGTGATCTTTAAGCTATTACTCTCAATTTCGTCATCAATAATATGAGAACATTGGACTATATGGATTTTTTTTAAGGTGCCCTCTAGCTTAAATATTCTGAAACTCTGTGAAACATAAAATATCGTTGAATTGAGATAAATATATAGAATGGAATATTTATTCAATTTGGATATTAGTATAATTCTGACTGCAGCTAAAATGATAATTTGTTTCTTTTTACTGTTTGACTAAACTGTTAACATTAGAAATAGACTATTAGATTGCACTAATTGAAATGTACAAAAATTCAATATGTTGGAATTGTAGCCAACATTTAAATAATATAATTGATCTGTGAGCCTACAATTTAAAAGTATCATTGCCAAAGAAAATATCGCCCAAGTACAAGAATATTAGAGACATGAATTTGAATCAATATCAACACATGTTCTGGGCAGTAGCAGTGACACAAAGTTTAGCTAAGATATGATCCCTCCTGTAATTGAGTTTATAGTCTGATAAGTACAGGTAATCCTGATACACAATAATACATGATAAATACATTTAAATAGGCATACAACAGAGTTCCATGTATAGTCTATGTTCTGAAACATGAAAGGCTTTTTCCTATGTGAGTTGGTATTTGAGTTGGGCTTGAAAAGATGAGTAGGCTTCAGCAGGGGAAGAAGAGAAAGGCAGAAAAGGGAAGGGAAGGGCATTTTAGGGGTAAGTTATTGAAACAGCTAGGTGTGTAGTGGATAGAATACTGGGCCTACAGTCAGAAAGACTCATCTTCCTGAGTTCAAATTTGGCCTCAAATACTTACTACCTGTGTGACCCTTAAAGTCACTTAATCCTCAGTTTTCTCATCTGTAAAATGAGCTGGAGAAGGAAATGGCAAATCACTCCTGTATCTTTGAACCACGACAAAAGTTTAAGACTGAAACTATCTGGATAATGAGGCCTTTCCTGATTCTTCCTCCTCTGTCTATTGCAGGTACTTCCCCTTTGCCAAAAAAAAAAAAAAACCTGCTTCGTACTTGATTTTTATTTTATGTGCTATGATTTGTTTTTCCCTGATAGAATGTAAGCTCCTTGAAGGCAGGGATGTTACACTTTTGTCCTCGAAATTCCCCATTGCTTTGGCACATAGTAGGTGCTTAATAAATGTTTGCTGAGGGGCTGCTAGGTGGCGCAGTGGATAGAGCGCTGGTCCTGGAATCAAGGAGGACCTGAGTTCAAATCCAGCCTCAGACACAACACTCACTTGCTATGTGACTCTGGGCAAGTCACTTAACCCCAATTGCCTCACATAAAAATAAATACATACATGTTTGTTGATTTAATACTGAAAGGTAGAAAGGAGAAATATAGAAACACAGATGCCTATATGTCACTGTCAAAAATGCATACAAACTGATAGTGATCACTTGTTTCCCTGAATTAGATGCTTTACCATTTCAGTGTTATCATTTTAATAAGAGACAAATAAGTGTCTCTCTTACTATATAGCATGTGTACTTTTTCCCAGATAGCCTACAGTATATGTATCACATAGGGTAGACATTTAATAAATGTTTGTTGATTTTACATTTTGTGGAGTGCATTGTGTTGTCCTGTTGATTAAAAATGTAGACTTTGCATTCATGGTAAGAACCCTGAACTGGAAATTGAGAGACTTGGGTTCTAGTTTTGACTTGGCTATTTGCTGTCTGTGGGACCATGAAAAATGACACAATACTTAACTTCTGGTCACCCTTTTTTTTTTTTTTTCATTTCAGCTAATGTAAAAAGAATTATGTTAGATATGATCTCTACTACTTTGAAATAAAAAAATTAACACATTATATCAATATTCAATTCAACAAATATTTTTAAGAGTCTAAAATTTGCAATGTACCGTGCCAGGCATAATAAGATAAAACCAGACATTGTTCCTTTCTTCATGGCGCTTATAGGCAATTAGGGGGTTAGGAAAGCAAATAAAACAAAAACATAGAAAACTTCAAAATAAAAAAAATGTGATTGAGAATTTTTTTGTGTGTGTGGAAGAACTCTAGAAACTTTATAGTGCCATATTATTTTACTGTTATTGTAGGAGAGGTCCGAATAAAGAGGCATGAGAGATTTGAGAAAGACGAGATTATTTGTAGCTAGGGTTATCAGGGAAGGCTTTATCAAAGAAATGACACCTGACTTGATCCTTGAAGAAAGAGAAGGGTATTAACTGGAAGAAATTCATATGGAGTCTATTTCAGGTGTGGGGGATAATGTTGTACGCAAAGACATAAAGGTGGGAGACGACAGCAAAATGCTAGGAGTCGTATAGTTGACCTGAAATGTAGAATATGTGAAGTGGGGGAAGTGAAGTGAAATAAGGCTGGAAGGGTTTATTGTGAAGGGCCTGGAATGCCATTAAGAGTTTATATTTTATTTGATGGGCAATGGGAAGCCACTAAAAAGTTTAGAGCTATGGAGTGATGTGATCAGTCTTATGTATAAAGAAAATTGCTCAGAGAAGTTGGATTGATAACTGGATTGGAGAGGGGAAAACCTGGAGGGAGGGAGACCAGTTAGTTAGAAGGCTGTTAGAAGGGGCAGCTAGGTGGTGCAGTGGATAGAGCACCAGCCCTGAAGTCAGGGCTGGACCTCAGGAGGACCTGAGTTCAAATCTGGCCTCAGACCAAACACTTGACACTTACTAGCTCTGTGACCGTGGGCACAGAGTCACTTAACCCCAATTGCCTTAAAAAAAAGAAGGCTGTAACAAATGGTCCAGCTAAAAAGTGAAGCGGGACTGAACCAGGATGCTTGAAATGGGTATAGAAAGGAGGGGGCAGAAGCAAGGCATAGTGTAGAGACAAAATCAGGATTTTTCAGCCGAATGGATGTGGGGGTTGAAAGGCAATGAAGAGTCAAAGATAACTCTAAAGTCAGGCACTTGAATGATTGGCAACTTGGTGGTGCCATCCACAGAAACAGTGAAATTTAGAGGAGAGGCAGGTTCTGTGAGGGGAAAAGACGAAATAAGTTTTGGACATGTTGGGTTTGAGGAGATGGCAGAATGGCGTGGAGATGTCCAGCAATTATTTGAGAATTTGAGGATCAGAGAATCTCATGTTGGCTGGTCACAGTGGACCGCAGTAGAGTACGGTGCTACCGTCATCTCCCTCACAATGGAAGCACACTCTGTGTATCGGTGCACAGCCATCTGAATGTGGGAGTATGGTTTTTGTCCCTCTAAAGAGCACAGTTTCTGCTCCTTTGACCCACTTACTATTTCCTGTGGATAACTGAGGACCTCTAGTGTCTTCCGGTTTCATACTTCTTGTGTTTGGGCACTTCCCTTCTTCCCTCTTACTTTAACGTGATCAGCCAGTCCCCACAAACAAACCCTTCCTGGGTCTTGATGTCCTCTGTTCTAAGAATCCATTTGCTGTTCCTCTATGTTATGCCTTGGTCCAGAAAGCCAGATTCCATTCTCTGATATCACTACCTTAAGTTCACTTCCCATAATATCCACTGTCTTCCCTTCCATTGGTATCTGTGACTGCAGCAACACAAATCTTAGTTTAGCTTTTTGACCAAGAATTCATAATCCCTAGAGGTTCTTTCCAGATTATTCCTGTCAATATTATCGGTTCAAAAATGGATCACTATAGTGGGTGGTAGGCCTTAGGTGTGACTGAGAAGTCTCAGAGGGTTCTCCGCCCCATCTTGAATACGCACGTGGGAAGACTGCACATCCCAGTTTTACACATCCGGTGGACATGTGGCTGCCTCCGTTCCTCTTTTCTACCACCCCCAAACGTGTCTTTTTTTTTTTTTCCCACAGGGTCAATGACAGATCCTGGTAAATCTTTATTCTTTCATGGAGCAAGGAGAGGCCTCTGACTCTTCAGAAGGTCCAGAGCCATCTTTTGTGTAAAGAACCTTGTCTACAATATCTATCTTTGGATGTTCCAAATGCTTTTCATCTTCTTCCTTCTTTCATTGTGATTTTCCTCCACTTTCTAACGTCTTGACAACTCTAAATAATTCTGATTTGAATTCCTATGTATTGCATTAGAAACTGATTCCTTCTCATTCTTTTTTTTCATGAGATCTTGGATCTAAGCTGAAAAGAACCTCATTGATTATCTAATCCCACCCCCTTATTTTACAGACAAGGAAACTGAGGCTCAGGGTTCTAGAGGTGGTAAATTTAAGAGGTGGGATTTGAAATCAAGTCCTCTAAAGCTCTTTCCACTGTACCATGGTCTCTCTTTTTCTTCTGCCCTGCAGGGAATTCCTTCACCCTTTGTAGTAAGTTGGAAAGCAGAGGTCCAAGTGCCCCCATAGCCCTTGGATCATCTTCTTCTGCAGGGAGTCTAATTTGTAGAATGACAAACTCTGCGGGTCACTTGAATGGTGACTGCTGTCAGCCAACATACCTGCAGACATTGAGAGTCTCTATTGCTTGTGTTCCCCTTGGGAAGCACTGTGGCAAACTGCCATGAGTGTGCTTTGTCTTCTCAGGCCCTGTTGCCGTGGGTTCGGGAGTTCTTGCTTTCCTAGGGCACTGAAGTCCTTTTCTTTTACACTTCCTCTTCTGGTCTCTCAGGTATTTAGCCAGTAATTAGCTGTCTCTTGTTCATGCTCTAATTGCCCCCAGTACGAGCAGTACCTTCAGCTAGTAGAAACCTTTGAATAGCCTTGCCAGAAAAATTCCAAACTCACTTCAACCTCCTGTCATTTTTTTCAACTGGTGCCTATTAATTTTGTTTCACAGATGCCTTGCAACCTCTCAGTCACTGCAGTCCATGGTACTCTCATCACTGTTTTAGAGTTCAAGAAACCGAGGCAGACAAAAATCACTTAATTTCCCACCATCACAGGAAGATGAATCTTCCTGACTTCAGGCTCGGCACTATCTACTGTGTCACCTAGGTGCCCTGAATCCAACCTTTGGCACCTATTTGTAAGACCATGGGCAAGTTATTTCACCTCTGTAAGACTTGAGTTTCCTCATCTGTAAATGGGGATAAATAATGACACCAAGAGTGCCTTTCTGGTAGGGTTGTTGTGAGCATTAAAGGAGATAATGGATGTAAAGCACTTTACAACCTTAATGGACTATAGAAACATCTATTATTATTGTCCTCATCTTTTTTTATTGAGATTCAGATAGAAATGGACCTGGGTTGTCAAAATCTTCATTATTCTTTTATATTTAATGTACTATGGATGATTTTTGTTGTTATTGTTCAATCATATCTGACTCTTCGTGACCTCATTTGGGGTTTTCTTGGTAAATTTACTGGAATGGTTCCTTCTCCAGTTCATTTTACAGATGAGGAAACTGAGGTTAAATGATTTCTCCAGGGTATTACATAAGTGAATAAAGTAAGTTTTATTTTTAGTTGAAGGCTCACAGCAAGCATCTCCAGTAAAACTGCGTGGAATCGAAATTGTCCATTTTACCTTCTGTGAGTTTCTTTTTTCCTTATTTGGTCAAGAACTCTTCTAGCCATAGCTGTGAAGGGTAATCCTCTTCCTTGCCCTGCTAATTAGTTTATGATATGATCTTGTATATCTAGGTCATGTATCCAGTTGGAGCTTATTGTGGTATATGGTATAAGATGCTGGTCTAAGCCTAGTCTGTCCCAGTTTGCTTTCCAATTTTCCTAGCAGTTTTTGTTGAGAATCCCAGTGGTTGGTGCCCTTGGGTTTGTTAAGTACTCTGCTATTATGTTCAATTGCTTCTGGATTTTGGGTACCTAAGCTCTTCCATCTGCCTCATTCTAAACACTGCAGCGCATTCACCACCTTCCACACTCAAAAAACTTTTCTGATAGCCCCAGCTGCTAGCACCCTCCTTAACAACTTTGTATTTAACTACTTTGCTTTTATTTTTGTATTTGTTCTGTATGTGCTAATATATAGCGCATGATGTGTCTCGCCCTTGAGACTATATAAACTCCTTGTTATATCTAAAACTAGGAGAGACCTCAGAGGCCATCTCGTCAAAACCCCTCATATTATAGATGAGAAAATTGAGGTTCAAAGGTTAAATGACTTACCATCCCTTAATAATTTTTAAATTAAATTTTATTTTTTTTAATTAACAAGCATGTGTTTTCTCTCTCTCCCAAGTTCCATTACCGCCACTGCCCTCTCTCAAAAACAAAACAAAATAAAAACTCATGTAACAAATATGCATAGTCAGGCAAAACAATTTGTCATTGAAATGCCAAAAATATTTGTCCCTGAGTCGCTTGATTTTGGTTTCCTCGATTTTTCATTTTCGTGGGGATAGCTCTGTTACCATTTAGTTATTGAATCATTCACATTCTCAAATGAGGTAACCACACAAATACTCATAATATGTGAGTATGTGCCCCATGACTTCTGAGCCATGAGCCATGCTTGTACTTTTTTAGGGAAGAGGAAAATTTATCTCTTCCCTTCGCTGGCCTTCCCCAAAACAGAGCATCTCCAGTAATTTTTTTATCAACATTTAGTCAGGGCTCTAAGCAGAAAATGCATCAGCATTAACAAAGTCTCCTATGTTGACTTTATTCCCAAGAATATGGATGACTAGTCTGTTCTTAGGTGAGGGTGGGGTATTTTTCACTTTTTGTTTGTTGATTCTTTGTACTTATGTCTCCAGTACCTAGTACCTAGCACTGAGCACACAGTAGACACTTAATAAATGTTGATTGTTGGGTCGATGATTGATTTCTCATCCTGTCCTTCTTGATATTTTTTCCATGCCTTTCTAACTTTATTTAGTTAGTTCCACTGTGCACAGGAGAAGCAGGGACCCTGTCTGCTGTTGCCCAGTCTGACCAGTAGTGTCGATTTATCTTCTGGGAAATCTGAGCTCATTTGGTCTGACCCCCTAGACCACTCTAATTTTATACATCTATTAAACACCATACCTGAACCTAACTTAGCTGTGGCCAGGATTAACTTTGAAAAAATTGTCTGTTTCTTTCATAGGGGGATTTGCCATTGTCTTCCTGGTGAGGACAAGCAATGGGATGAAGTGTGCCCTCAAACGCATGTTTGTCAACAATGAACATGACCTCCAAGTGTGCAAGAGAGAAATCCAGATCATGGTAAGTCTGTTCGTTTCAATTAAACAAACATTTATAAAGCAAATGACAAATGATGTAAATATAGGGAATTGATACAAATATAGATAGATAGATTAATTCTACATATATTTATGTATCTTAGATATCAGACCTTTAGCAGATAAGTTGTCTATAAAGATTCCCCTCCCCGCCTCAATCGTTTCCTGTGTCTAAAGTCCTCATGGCTGTTATAAATCCAAATAACTTTTCCTTGTGGTTGATACCTTGGAAGATGACAAATAGGATCATCTCTGGCAATGTAGTAATTCCTTGGTCTTTCTAAGAACCTGCACTGTCTGACCTTCAGTGGTGGGTATTAAACTCTTTTTCTGAAAAACCTTGGGAATTTATCAAGGCGACAGCTTGGTGATTGGGTTAAGCCATGGGTGGAAGGTTGAAGGATGCAGTTTTTAGCTCATTGTAAGGAAAAACCGCCTGCAAATTAGAAATGCCTCAAAGTGGAAAGGGCTGCCTCAAGGGATGTAGTAAGTCCCCAATCTCTGGAAGTTTTGAAGCAAAAGCTAAATGACATCTTTCCAGGAATATTATTGAGGGGATTTTAGCTGAGGAACGGGTTGGACTAAATATCCAGTGAGAGAAGTGAAGAAGTCAGCCTGGCAGGTTTTGATGCTTCTTCAAAAGTTCCAGGTTCCAAGAATATTGCATAGCTGTGGAGGTTCCAGGAAGAACTCGGCCAAAGGATGGGGCCACATGGGCCGAGGGATCTTCTCAGAAGAAAAGGAGAAAAGGCTACAGGAGGGGAGGCATTTTCCTGGTGAGAATATTGTTGGGACATGGAGGAGAAGTCCAGAGAGTGAGTAGTGGAAGCAGGAGAGAAGAGGTCTCTGAGATTCTATGATTCTGTTGGTTTCAGAATTTAATCCTGTTTTGTGTGACCTATGAGAGAGGCAGGAACACTAAACTAAGAATGAGAAGACCTGCATCCTAGTTATGGTTCTAACCCTTAGTAACTGTGATATTAGACTGGTTGCTTAGTCGTTCTGATTCTGCTTCCCCAAATATTACATGGAGGTAATGTTTATGCCTTGTAGAGTAGGAAAAGTAGGGAAAGTCCTTAAGAAAGCATAAAGTGTCTTTGTAATGACAATGATGGTGATAATATTCCTATACCTTGGTTCTTTAAAAACTGAACAGAACAAGCACAATCATATAGAGTGTGTTCAGTCCGAGGAACCTTTCTCTAAGGGGTGTCTAATTTTCTTGAAATTGTGAGTATGGTCATCCCAAGAGCAAGGCAAAGCAAAGACAGGGGGGGTTCCTTTGGGTGAGATAGAGCTGTGGAGGAGCTTTGTCCAGTAAGTGGTAGTGAAAAGAGAGGAGTGGATTTCAAGTTGGAAACTCATAGATCTGGAGTTGGGTGGAAACTCAGAGACAGCTGGTCCAACCCCTTCATTTTACAGATGAGGAGACCTTGGCTCAAGGATGTTTATTGATTTGTCTAGGGTCACACAGGTAGGATTTGAACCCCATTCCTCTGACGAGAGAGCCCAAGCACTTTCCACTTTACCATTCTGAGTTCAAGTCCTTGCTCTGACACTTACTTAGTATTTTATGTGATCCTGGGCAAGTCACTTTGCAAAGAACTGTTCCTTCATCTCTCCATTTTTAAAATGACATCAGACCAGATAATATCTATATGTTAGCATTTATTTCTACGATTCAAGATTCTTTTGGCTCCAGGTAGAGCAGAAAGATTTGGCATTGTTTTCTGGGGCTCCTAGAGGTCTCAGGCTTAAATACCTACCAATAGTGCTACCCATGTCTGGTTGCCTGGAAGTGGTGTACCCTTCCTCCCCTCCATATCCATGCTTCAAGCTGTTTCCAATAACTTCTTCTCTTTTTGAGATTATTCTTGATCTTTTATTTTAACCAGATTTTAATCTGTTGGGTGGAAAGGGGAAGCCCCACAGCATGATTTGTCCTAAGCTCGGTACCATCCTTGGAAATAATATGTCACCATACTATCCTGATGGGGCAGCTAGGTGACAGAGTGGATAGGGTGCTGGGCCTCGAGTGAGGAAGACTCATCTTTCTGAGTTCAAATCTGGCTTCATTGTGACCCTGGGCAAGTCACTTCACCCTATTTGCCTCAGTTTTCTCATCTGTAAAATGAGCTAGAGAAGGAAATGGCAAACCACTCCAAGAGCTTTGCCAAGAAAACCCCAAATGAGGTCATGAAAAATTGGACATGACTAAACAAAAACAACAACAAAAAGTATCCTACTGGTCCATCTAATGGGAAATAGCATTTGATTTGACCTCAGACGATTTGGGTGCCACAAATGATTAGTGTGACCTTGGACAAGTAACTTCTCCTCTCTAGGTCCCAGTTTTGTTTTTGTTTTTAATTCCAGTGCCTTTTTTCTTTTGTATCATATTGATTCCCAAACATATCTCTCGTCTTCTCATAAGCCTTTACTGGCAATAAAAATTAAAAACAACTTAAGTCAACTATGTTTCCAAAGCTATGGAATATTCCAGACCCATAGTGTCCTATCTTTTCATTTTATTATCTCTACTCCAAGTGGACCTCAGTTTTTTCATCTGTAGCATGAGTGAGTTGGACTAGATCGTCTTGGAGGGCTCTTACTACTTTTGATATTTAGCTCTGAAGAACAGATATATGTGCCTCAGCCTTTGGTCTTACTTCCCATATTTGCAGAACGAGAGCGTTATGTCTCTTTCAGGCTATGAATCTACAACAGATGAAGTAAGTGAGATTGCAGCATATTGGGGCTTGATCAGTCAGCTTTATTGATGCTTCTTGGCTAATTGCACAGGGCTCCCATTTTAGAAAGTTATCTTGCTCTGGCTGGCTGATAAATGGACTCTCACTAATAGAGCTTGGCCATCTCTCTTATTTGGCATCAACCCAGATTTTTTCCAGATTCCCAATTATTTTTTCTCAGGATTTATAGACCATCTCAGATGGATCACAGCTGATTTGTGTTCCATTAAATGTAAAGAGACCGTTTGTTCTTTCTTCTGGACCCTCCAAAGGACATGACCCAAAAGAATCTCTAATTCATTTTGGCTTCAAAGAATCGTCTTCATTTCCATCCACTCCCTTAAGTAAATCTTGTTCTTCAAATAAAAACAAATTCAGGGAAGGGCCAGATTTGGAGTGAGAAGGCTAGAAGTTTATGCGAATCATAAATTTTAGAGCTAGGATGGAATTCAGAGGTCATGGAGTCCGACCCCATCATTTTACAACTGGGGAAAATGGAGCCCAGAAGGCTTAAGTGATTTGCTTAAGGTCATACAGTTTGCAAATGGAGTTGAGACATCAGCTCAGGTCTTTTGTTTCCAAGGCCAGTGTGTTGGGCTCTTGTGGATTGCCATTTCCTTTTGAGTCAATATTGAGTTAGGGTATCAAGTAAGCAAATGCAATGTTCTATGGTATTAATAGAGGTAGAGTGTCCAGGAATAAGGAGAACTCTGACTTGGTCAGGCCACACCTGGAGGATCCCTGTTCTGGGCACCACCATTGAAGAAAGGACATTGAGAAACTAGAGGCTAACCAGGATGATCAAGGTTTTTGTTCTCATGCCATATGAGGATTGGTTGAAAGAAATGGTGATGTTTAGCCTAGAGAAGAAAAGTCTTGGGATAAGTATGACTCCTTCATTCATCAGGCTTTCAAGCGTTTGAAGAGCTGTCCCATCGAAATGAAATTAGCCTTATTCTACTTGATGCCAGAAAGCAGAACTGGAATAGTGAGTACAGGTGGTAAAGAGATACATTTAGGTATGATGTAAGAAAAAAAATACCTGATAAGCAGAGCTATCCAAAAGTGGAACAGGTTGCTTTGGGAGGTAGCGAGTTCTCCCTTATTAGAGGTCTTCAAGTAAAGCCTGCACAGTTGCTTGTTAGGTATATTGTAAGAGGAATTATTGTTCAGATATGAGATCCAAATTCTATATTTTATTGTACCAGAAAAAATTATTTAAAACATTTTTTAATTTAAATAGTATTTCATTTTTCCCCAAATACATATTAAGAAAAAAAATTCTTTAGCCAATAATAGCTAACATTTACATATAGCACTTTAAGATTTGTACATTATCTCATTTTATCCTCACAACAACTTTGAGGGATAGGTGCTATTATTATTCCCCTTTTACAGAAGAAAAGACTGAGGCAGAAAGAGGTCAAGTGATTTTCACAGCATCATACAGGTACTGAGTATCTGAGGCCAACCTGAGAAGAGCCACAGGAAAGAAAACCCAGTTCCTTGATTTCTTAGTTTTATCTGGCATCCTCTTCCTTCTTCAACAATCATTTATTGCTCAGATAAGGAATTTCTAGCTACTTAATTCCACCTGGCACTGGTGGAGCCCCACTTGTTCAGAGAATGAAAATGAGACAAACAGATTGAAAATGTCAGAGGGACTATAGCTAATAAATTGATCAAGTATTTCTAAGGTTTTAAAGTGAGTACCTGAAATCTAAGTTGTTCTTTTACACATGTGAGAAACCTCTAGCATTTCCATGAAAAATAAACATGTTTTGCAAGTTCACTTTGAAATTTAATAATAAGGGTAGGCAGGCTGGTTCCCAGTGCAGAAAGTCCTATTAGAAGAATCCAGATGGAAGTTATTTCACACCCAGATTTTCTGTCACTTGTTACGGTTTGCAATTTCAACTTTCAGGAAGTTGATTCATTACTCTAAATAAGTGGATTTATACTTAAGATGCTCAGTTGCTACAGTAGGTGGTAGGTCTCTGAATCTGGTGGTGTTATGGTTCATTTGTGAGGCTTGTATTTTATCTGGGCATACTGTGTTAACTCTTTTTTCAAGCCTGTTACATTTATAACCATGAATTTCTTAGGCCTTCATTTAATTATTTTTAAAAATTATAAAGGGGCAGCCAGGTGGCACAGTGGATAGAATGCCAGGCCTAGAGTCAGGAGGACCTGAGTTTGAATTTGATCTCAGGCACTTACAGGCTATATGACTCTGGGCAAGTCATGTAACCCTGATTGCCTCCACCCAAAAATTAAAAAAAAAAAAGGATAGGGATTAGACCTGTGATTTTAGTGAATAAAGAACTATTCATTGAGAGATGATGATACAGAACTATTTCATTGAATAATGAGGAAATAATAGAGAACTATTTAATTGAATGGAGAACTATTTCCAGGTGAAGAAATTTCCTTTACCAGTGTAAAGTAAAAAGTAAAAACTTTTTCTACTACTTACCATCTTTAAGAATTTCTTGGTGGTGCAGAGGGTAGAGCATGGACCCTGGAGTCAGGAGGACTTGAGTTCAAATCCGGCCTCAGACATTTGACACTTACTGGCTACGTGACCCTGGGCAAGTCACTTAATTCCATTGCCTAGCCAAAAAAAAAAAAAAAAAAAGGATTTCTTGGAATACTTAGAAGTTAAGTGAATTGAGCAGGGTCATATAGCCATTACATGTCAGAGGTGGGACCAGAATCCAGGTCTTCCTGGGTAATAAAGACAGAACTCTTAAAAAATAGTTTAATTTAGACAGCATTACCTAACAAATCAAAGATGACATACTGGTTTTAAAAGAAAACAAAATCAAAAGATACAAATCAGTACTTTCCCCTCTCTCACCATATTGAGTTTGAAATACATATGGGACAACCAAGTGAAGATGTTCAGCAAACAGTTAGTAACGTGGGACTAGAGGTCAAAAGAGAAATGATGGCTGTGTATGTGGATTTGGGAGTCATCTACAAAGAAATGATAACTGAGCCCTTGAGAGTTGATGAAATAACTCAGAGCAAGTATAGAGAGAATCCAGGAAAGATTGCTGGAATACATTCAGTTTTTGTGGATGGGAGGAAGAAAATGAGAATAAGCCAATCAACTGATAGAAGAACTAAGAAAGAGCGGTATCATGGAAGTCAAAGAATGACAGAGTAGTGAGTCAAGAGGTGGTATTGGAAGCCAGACTATAAGGGACTGAGAACAGAGTGAAACATGAATATGTGAAGGCAGTGAGTGTAGATAGCCCTTTCCAGGAGTTTGACTGTAAAAGGGAGAAGCGCTATAATATTTTGATGGAATGGCAGAGCCTAGTAAACATTTTTAAAGGAAAGATGAGATCCAAGCATGTTTGTAGGCATCAAGGAAGGAATCACTGGGTAAAGAGAGATTTTGGATCAGAGAGAAAGAATGCTTGCAGAGGTGAGCTTCCAGAGGAAGTGGGAGAGGATGGGATTAAGAGCATCAATGAATGGGGTTTGGTTTTGACAAGAAGAAGGCCCATCTTTTCATTAAAGACTGTAGCAAAGGAGGAAATATAGTAGGAGGAAGCGAAGTGAGATTTTGAGGTGCAGAGCAGAGAAGAGGGACTTAAGGTAGATGCCTGTTATTTCTCCATTCTTAAGTGGAATGCAAGTAGGAACAGAGAAGTTAAGAGGGGGAATAACACAAGGCTATGGTTTGGCAAGGCTGGACTAGCGATAGAGAAAGGGAGATTTAAGGGTAGCTGATAGCATATGGTAGAGATAGGCACTGGGTCAAGACTGAAGGGGAAGGAAGGAAGTCTAGGATGAGGATAATGGAACAGGAGAATACGGAGAGATGATAGATACATAGACACCTAGAGTGAATGAGCATTTATTAGATGTTTACTTTGTGCCAAGACCTTTGATAAGTACCAGGTACAGAAACACAAGCAAGTAAGATAGTCTCTCCCTTCAGGGAGTGTACTTTCTAGTGGGAGGAAAGGCAACACATTATTATTGGGAGCTAGAAAGCGATGAATGGAGGGGGTGGAGTGCAATGATTCTCAAGAGGGGACAAGGTAACTGGTAAGGAGGAGAACAAGGAGGAGTGCAGAGATAGCCCAGGCATGAATAACGGGAAACATGGATGATGTCTTTCCTAAAATGGTGATCCTGGGGAGGGAATCACCCTTCAGGAGAGACTTCATCCTATAAGGATGAAGAATAGGTTTAGGAGGGCTGAGACAGAAAGAGAAATTTAAGGATTTAGAGGTTGTAGATGGAAAGAAGAGATTTAGAATAGTGGTAGTTCAAGGATATAATTCTCCCTACGTGTAGCTGAAGTGAAGTAAAGTTGGAAGTCATGGGATTTTAGGAGCTTTATGATCTGAGAGGCCAACGTATTCAAGGAGGCATCAATATATGTATGCTGAAGTCCTCAAATAGGGGGAGAGATTGGGATGGAGAGTTGAATTTTGACTCAGGTGGTGAATTCTTTGTGAAAACAAAGAATTATCCAGATGTCAGCAGATGACTATGATAAGGAGGTGAATTCAATAATAAAGATGGAGTGACCCTTTAAGGAAGAGATGTTGCTGAGTGGTGGTAGCAAAGGGACAGTCTAGAAATGGAGTGAGGAGCAGGGGGAGTAGTCCTTCAAGCAGATGAGGCAGTCCTTACCCTCAAGTCTTTACCCTTTCTAGTGGGAAAAGGCAACATCTATAGAAGATGAAAACCAGTGGAAGGAGGAAACCCTTCCTTCTGGCCCAGTGCTTGCAGAATATAGGACGCATACCTAGTACTGGAAAAGGTGACCACAGATGGAGTGTCCTCTGGGGAGATTGAGCTTCCTGAGAATGCAAGAAGATGAAATGACTATAAAGGGAAGAGATCTAGAATAAGAGCAGTTAAACAGTAGAGTGGGGATTCCAGAGGGCACAGTGGCATGTCTTCAGTTCTCTGGACTAAACACCCTCATTTCCTTCAACCAATCACAATTTGGCATGTTCTTTTGTTAGTTCATCTTGGTTACCCCCTTTTGGATGCTCTACACTTCGTTTATATCTTTCCTGAAATGTCGTATCAGAACTGAATATGATACTCGAGATGGGCTCTTACCAGGGCAGAGTACAATGAGATTATCCACTCTTACTCCTGGAAGCTATGCCTTTTTTGCCACAATCCAGGATAGTATTAGCTTTTTTGACTATTGATTCATTAAGTTGCAGACCACTAAAGCCCCTTGATTTTTTTTTTCCCCACAGAAAGTGTTATCTAACCAGGACCCCTCCATCTTGTACTTAGGAAGTTGATTTCTTAAACCCAAGTGTAGAACTGAGAGGCAGGTTGGTCTAATAGATAGAGTGCTGCCCTTGGAGTCAGAAAGACCTCTTTCAAATTCTGCCTCTAACATTTACTAGCTGTGTGACTATGGACTACTTACTTAACTTCTGAGCCTCAGTTTCCTCTTCTATAAAATGAGGGAGTTGAACTTTAGATGATCTCTAAGGTCCTTTCCAACTTTGAATCTGATTCTATGAACTTTACCTTTGTTCCTAGTAAATATCATCTCATTCTCTGCAGCCCATCATCCTGTTTTGTTGATTTCTTTGAAAGGATCCTCTGTTACTATCATCCATTGTGTTATAAATCTCTCAATCTATCTATCTATCTATCTATCTGTCTATCTATCTATCTATCTATCTATCTATCTATCTATCTATTCCATCTACAATTTAGTAAGTCAGTCTTCTGTGACTTCATCCAAGTCATTGATCAAAGTTGGCCAGTGCAAGGCCAAGGTCAGATCTCTGGGACACTCCACTAGAGATGGTCTGCTAAGTTTTGGCTTTCTCCAGAGGACACTGCATCCCTGGCCATCCTCTCCAGTAGGAGTTATTCCTTCTCTCGTGGCGCTGTCACACTTATCCAGGAGCAGGTAGCTTTCTGTTGCTATTTGTTCTGCAGCCTTTCATCTGAGGTTCATTCCATCTTTCAGTATCGACCTGCAAAGTTCGTTGTTGTTGCTTTGTCTTCCTCTTCATTTTTATTTACAGTTGAGGACTTGTATATATGCCTGCTGATTTCCCCTCCAGAACCCAGATCTGCAATTTCATCAATTTCTTCAATTTCCATTTCCCTATCTTCATTCCACCTTGGTCACCAACAAGAGTGCCTCTACCAAAGACTTCATCATTACTTCTAATTATATCACTTCCATGGCTACTGATGCTAAAATTCTCCTTTCCAATCATAACCTGCCCTTGCCTCACTTCTGATAAACCTGTTCTTTATCTTCACAATAACCTCCAGTCCCTCCATGCCTCTCTGTGCTCCCAATCCATCATGCCTTCTCTGTGCTCACCTTATATTTGATCAGTCCAACTATATACTATTCACCATTGGATCCTTTGTCCTGTTGTTAATTCCTTGCCAATCTTTCCCCCGGAGTCACCACCACAATCTGCTTTCTCTGCTTCCACTTCTCTAATGCTAAATGCCAGTGGAAGTAGCTATGTCTTCTCCCTGTTTGGATCAGTTACAAAGTCATGATATCTAATCTCAACTGGGTCTTCACTCCAACCAGGCAATCTTTATTTTTCCTTGACTATCACAATTTCCACAGTGGCTTTCCAGACTTTCACCTCTCTCTCTTTCAAAACCCTTAGCTTTTTTCTCAGCAGATGAGAAGCTGTTTTGCTTGTCATCTGTCATCAGCTTCCTTACCTCTTTTTCTCCACACCTCAAAAAACAAATAAACAAACAAACTTGTAGAGGTCCTTACCTCTTTTGCTCTAGACTTAAAGGAAGAAGTGGCCTTTCTTGCCAAGGATGGTAATTAATATACCTTTTTTGTGCCTTTCGTATCCCATTGCAGTTAGGTGGTGCAATGGATAGTGTGTTGGACCTTAGGCACTTAATGGCCATGTGATCCTAGGCAAGTCACTAAAGTTCTATCTGGCTGTGTTTCCTCATCTATAAAGTGGGGATAATAATAACACTTACCTTCCAGGGTTATTATGATAATCAAATGAAATAATATTTGTTTAACACTTTGCAAACTTTAAATTGCTATGTATATGCTAACTACTCCTACTTCTCCTCTTCCTGGCTCTTGCCCAAACAGTTTTTCCCTCATTCTCTTCTTTAATTACCTCTTTCCACTAAGTCCTTAAAAATCCTTCATTTGACACTACTAAGCTTTGTTCTATATCTTTCTTCCCTTTTACTGCCCAACTCCTTGAAAAACTTGTCCATTAGAATATACCCTCCTTGAGGACAAGTATTGTTTTTGCCTTTCTTGGTCCCTTCAGTTTAGTGAAGTATTTGACTCATTGTAAGGACTTAATACATGGGTCTTCACTGACCAGCTGGCTTCTCTTCTTTACCTCCCCACTCACTTTGCAACTCCTTATACATAAGCTCATGACCCTACCACCCCATGGAAACCTCTAAACAAAGTTACTAGATATCTCATAACTGCTAAATTCAGTGGCCTTTTCTCAGATCTACTTGACCTTTCTGTAGTTTTCACATTTTGGACTCTCCCCCACCCCGACCCCTTTACTTCTTTTCTGTATATTCTCTTTCTTTGACTTCCATGATACTACTTTCTACTTATTCCCCCTCTACCTAACCAACCATTTCTTTTCATTCTCCAAAAGGATATTGAAAGAGAATTTGGGCTGAATTTATTAAGATGAAATTCAATAGGGATCACTGTAAATAGTCTTGCACCTGAGTATAACAAAATCAACTTCATAAGTATTAGATGAGAGCAACAGGGTTAGATAGCGGTTCAGAAAAATATCTGGGTGTTCTCGTAGACTTGAAAGTTCAATAGGAGTCTGAAGTGTGATACAGCAACCATTGGTTGCAGTAAGAGGGCTACAGCTTCCAGGCAAAGGGCGATGACAGTCAGACTGTAGCCTCTCCTTGTCAGACCTCATTTGGAGTATTGTGTTCATTTCTAGGTACTACAGTTTAGAAAGGACATTGAGAAACTGGGGTGTTTCCAGAGGCAGACATTTAGAATGAGAAGAGCCTTGAGTTATGACATATAAGTTGAAGGAATTGAACAGATTTAGCCTGGAGAAAAGAAGATTTGGGGGAATGCATGATAGATGTCTTCAGATATTTGAAGGGCTGTCATGGGATCATGGGAGAAGGGATCAGACTTGTTTTGTTTGGCACAAGGGAGCAGAAGCAGGAGCCATGAGTGGAAGTTACAAAGAAGCAAATTTAGGCTTGATATCCAGAAAAACCTAGTTAACAATTAGCGCTGTTGAAAAGTAGAATGACTGTTCTTGAGCAGTAATGGGTTCCTCCAACGTAGAAGTCGTCAAGCAAAAGCTGGTCGACTGCTTTTTGTGCATGTTACAGTGGAGATTCCTTTTGTGTATGGAGGGGACTAGGTGGGCAACTCTCAGAATCTGTGATTCTGAGTCAGAGGAGAAGATGACCGTTGACTGAGTTTGTGAAGAGAGGGCTAGAAGAAGACAGACTTCATGAGAGTGGGCAGTTTGGGGTAGCTCTGAGAGCATGAAGTTCCTCAAGCTAAGGGGAATTTTGTTTCAATTCATGAGCATTTATTAAGCATCTGCTATTAAGGCAAAGGGCAGCTTGACATAGCGATAGAGGTTATCTCAATGTCAAGTCTTGCATTTGGCAATTGTCTATTGAACAAATGCCTGTTAACAACAACAACAACAAACAACACCAAGTGGAGATATATCTGCAATGTCATTTTGTCTCTCCATAAACAACAAGTTTATGACATGTAAGGATAAGTTGAAGGAACTAGGCAGATTTAGCCTGGAGAAAAGAAAATTTGGGGGAATAAGTGATAGCTATCTTCAGATATTTGAACAGCTATGATGGGGAGAAGAGATCAGACGTGTTCTGTTTGCCTCCAGGGAGCAGAAGATGCTCAAGAATTGAAACGAAATTCCTATTAGCTTGAGAAACCTGATGCTCTTGGAGCTTCCCAAAGCTGCTGCCTCTTTGATGAAGCCTTTCTTCTACCCCTCCCACACTCATTTCTACCTCACACACTCATTTTGCAGTCACCTTCTCCTTCTGACTCAGAAGCACAAATTCTGAGAGTTGGCCATCTAGTCTACCCATATATAAAAGGAATCTCCACTGTAACATACACAAAAAGCAGTCAACCAGCTTTTGCTTGAAGATTGAAGACTTCTAAGTTGGAGAAACCCGTCACTGCTCAGGGCAGGTCATTCCGCTTTTGGATAGAGTAGATATATATTCCCCCGAATCTTCTTTTCTCCACTCTAAATCTGTCCAATTCCTTCAACTTCTCCTTATATGTTATAAACTTGTTTATGGGGTGACAAATTGGCATTGCAGATAGAGACCCCAGGTATAGGTTCTACCTTTGATACATACTGACTGTTTGACCCTGGGAAAGTTACTTAACACTAGGATTTAGAACAGCTGCCCATCTGCTTTGTTAGTAGGCATTTCCCCACTGGCAGGTCCCTATACTAAGGAAATCTCAGGTCTAACTCCTCACCACTTCCCCCTAGCCCCCAAAATATAAGGCAGTATACTAGAGATATAGACAAAATGAATGAAAAAAAAGCCCTTGCTCTTAAGGAATTAACATTGTATTAAGAATGATACAGGTAAATAAATATAATTTGAGGACATGGAGAGCACTGAACTAAGCACGCTTCAGTCCCTCAGTTGACCGTTGAAGAGAGGCAAAGATTCTAGAAGGAACGTTTTCCAGGCATGGCAGGTGGGGATGGGGTAATCTGTGCAAAGATTGCCATAGTGGGAGATGGAATTCCCTCTATGGAAGCGGAAGCTAGTTTTGCTGGAACAGAGAGTTACATGAGGGAGAGTCTAATGTGAAATAAGTCTGGAATGGTTCTTAGACTTGGCTTGTGAAAGGCATTAAATGTCACCTTCTATCCTAAAGACAATGGGAAGCTACTGGAGGTTTTTAATGGGAATGAAATGGTCAGACCTGGGCTTTAAGAAGACTTTTTGATCTTAGAGAGAAAAGTGCCTAATATGTATTTGTCATGTTTACAGAGGGACCTGTCGGGACACAAGAACATTGTTGGCTACATTGATTCTAGTATCAACAATGTGAGTAGTGGCGACGTGTGGGAAGTTCTAATTCTCATGGATTTTTGCCGAGGTAAGTGTGCATACCAGGTGTACCACGGTAATTTCCGTGGCATTTTGTTGGCCAAAGGCTTGCTGATGTCTTTGCTAATCATGCTGTTATCCCTGGGTTAAAGGTCAAAGAGGGGATCTAGAAGGTCAGGAGATGACTTTCAGTTCTCAATTATACATGGTTTTGACAAACAACAGTGGCAAAGACATCACTAAAAAAAATCATTTCTCACATGTATGTGTCTGAGCTGGAGGCCGTGTTGCATAGTAGAAAAAATACCAGACTTTGAATTAGTAAAGACTGGTTCATATCCTGCCTGTGATACTTCCTAGATGTATAATCATAGGCAAGCCACCTAAACTCTATGAGCCTCAGTTTTCTCATCTGTAAAATGGTATAAATATTACCTCTAGTCTATGCTTCACAGGGATTTGTTGTGAGAATTTAGTGAGGTAATGCATTTAAAGTGCTTTGCACATTTTCAAGTGCTATATAGACATCAGTTTTGATGATGATGACAATGACTTGCTTTCTATCTACCATGTATATTAATTAGCAGAAAAGTCACTTTACATGTTTGTCAAAGGATCATAGATTTGGAGCTTAGAAAGGACTTTATAGTTTATCTAAATCAACCCCCTCAATTTATAGATAAGGAAATTGAGGTCTAGAGAGGTTAGGTGACTTGGCCAAATTTACACAGGTAGCAAGTAAAACTAGAATTCGAGCTCAGATCTTGTGACTTCCAAGTTCGACACTCTTTCTACTATTCCCTCATGAGAAAATCAAATATTGATTTAGTATTTTATATTTGATTCCATTCTGTAATTTATTCTATTCTGCAATTGCCTAAGCCATGTTTCTCTTTCTGAGTTAAGTTCAGAAGTTCATGAGTCCAGAAGCTCAATTTTCCTTTCTGAGTTAAGTTTAAAAGTTAAGCTTCCCCATAAATCACGTTAATCGAGAGAAAACTTATCTTTGTACCACAAGCTGCCCTTGTACAATTAAGAGAAATCTTTTATTCTTAGAGGTGCAGGTGGATGCCAGGGAGTCTGGTCTGTTATCTCTACAACACTGACTGTCTTTCAAGAAAGTCTGGTCTCTTATCTCTATGATACTAACTAGCCATACAGGTGGACACCACCAATGAGCTTTCTTTCCGAAGAAACAAGATGGAAGGAGAGGTTGTTGCTAGCTGTGTACTCTACACTTCTATCTAGTCATATTTTTCTTCATCATCTATGACACTTCAGACTTTGTAACCAATCATATTGTTTTCCATCTATGATGCATCCTGTTCTTTGTTCTCTTATACTTCCCAAAACTTTATGAAAGCCAGTAAGCCCTACCTCCTGGTCTTCTGGCTGAGGAGCTGAAAAAAACCATTTTATTGCTAACTGCTAGCCTTAGCAAGAAATTGAATGTGTTCAGAACTTTGTGCCTTGGTTTACCTTAGTTTCAATGGTGATACTAAGTCTTCTTTACTAAGCCCTAATTGCCTTACAGTCTGCATTAGGGGAGGGAGTTCTTAATCTGAAAGTTCCTTACACTGAGAAATCATGGATTCTTTGCATGTTTGTAAGTCTGATCTGGGAAATTAGGATACTTCAGACTGAATGATAAAGCCATGAGGAGAAGAAGTAACTTAAGAATTAGGAAAAATGGCCAGGTGATTCATCTTTCTTCCCTATCCTTTAATTTTTTTTTTTTTGGCTTCACTTTGGTAATCTCTATTGGTGATGGAGATACCAGCAGATACTAATGATGTGCCAACCAGGCGAAGGAAGGGTCAGAGAGGAGGTTACAGGAAATAACAAGTAGCTTCTATCTTTTAGTACTTTAGTTTACAAAATACTTTCTTCACAATAGCCTTCTGAGCTGGATAGCCCAAGTATTTTTATCCCCATTTTGCAGAAGAGATAATTGAGGCTCAGAGGGGTTAATTGACTTGCTTAGAGTCATGTTGCCAGCAAGTGACAGAATCCGAACTTAAATTCAGGCCTTCTGACACCCAGTCTTGTGTTCCCTACACCGATCCCCAGCTGCCACTCAGAATTATTCCGGTTCAGAAAGAAGACCTAAAATTCCTGTCCTTTTGAGCTCCTGCTGAGCCATAGGCTATAATTTCCAGTAATTCCCTGTCCTGGCCCCGATTTTTATCAGTGACTTAGACGAAGATATAAATGGCCAGCTTATCAGGTTTGCAGATGACATAAAGCGGGGCGAGTGTGCCAACTCTTTGGATGGCAGAACCAAGAGCCATAAATATCTTGACAGACTGGAACAAGGGGTTGAATCAAGCCAAATGAAAACGAATAGATCTAAATGTAAAATCTTTCATTTGGGTTCCAGAAATCAACTGAATGAGTGCAGGTTGGAGCAAGATATGGTTTCAAGGCATTTCATATGAAAAAGAGTGTGGGGAGTTTAGGGCACTGGAAGCTCAGTGTGAATTTTCAGAGGAAGGTAGATACTCCAAGAGCTGGAGTGATCTTGGATTCTATTAATAAAAGGAGAATATCCAGGAGAAAGAAGGGGAGGGCCTCTTGGTGCAGGTCAGACCACATTCAGTTTGATTCAATAAACAAAAAAAAAAAATGTCTCAGCTATGTGCAAGGCTCTTCTAGGGTGTAGGAGAGGAGATTACATGCACATAGATTAATAAATATAAGGTAATTTCAGGAGGGACAGAGGACTATTCAATCAGTCAGTTAATAAACATTTATTAAACAGCTATACGGTGCTAAGTGCTAACATTCCCTTGTCCTCAAGGAGCTTACAGTCTAACGGGGGAAGACAACAGCCCACAAAAGATGGAAAACCAGGGTAGGAGGGGCATGATGGAGAAGCCCATAAGGGTGTAGTTGGTGAGAAATGGAATAAGACTATACTGAGCCCCCTCATTCCATGGAGGCACTGGTGCTGATGGCCTTGCCCTCTAGTCAGAGGGTCCAATCAGAGGATGGAGGGTGCTTATTGGTGAGACATGAGTACCAAGGCAGATTTAATCTCACAGGATAATGAGATGTTCCACTGGGGAAGAAAGTCCATGGTAGAGAAGTCTGAAAGCAGCATCACTGATCGGAAATGGCGAAACGACTAGAGGGACCAAAGAGTCATGTAGTAGGTGGCACCTGAGCCTTGAAAGAAGCCAGGAATTCTGAAAGGTGAAGAAGAAATTTGGAGGGATCGCCTTAGCTCTTTCTATGACATTTTAAAAGGATGACTGATATGGGCAACAAAGATTATGAGGGAATTGGACATTTTATCATTTAGGCAGAGTGAGGGAGAAAGTATGTGTGTACCTTTTAGGTTTGAAAATTTCTCTCCCTTGTGTTTAAAAGCTTGGTGGTGGGATGGCTAGAGCTCTGAACCTGGAGTTTAGAAGACTTGGCTCAAATCTGGTCTCAGATACTTACTGACTGTGTGACCCTGGGCCAGTCACTTAATTTCCCTCTTCTGCCTCGGTTTCCTCATCTGTAAAATGGGGATGATAATAACACCTACCTCCTGGGATGGTTGTGAAGATAAAATAAGTTAATATTTACTAATCTCAAAGTGCTATCTAAATTGAAGCTATTATCATTTTTATTTAAAAACTGCCTTTAAGTATTTGTAGGGCTATCACGTGGAAGAAGGATTCCACTTGACTCAGGGGTAGAAGAAGTAGCAATGGATGGAAATTAGGGGGAGCCATATTTCATTTCGGTAAGAGTTAGAAATATCTAGAAATTGAAAGCTAACAACTGTACTGTTATTCTAAAATCCAAGGCTATGTAACCGCTTCCTTATGATGTTGTGGAAGAGGCGTAAATGAAATCCATAGATAATCCTCCAACCTCATTTTAACCATTGGGATATGTTGGGAACGGGAGAAAGAGCATTGAGTTGGAAATCACAGAACCTAGATTTGAATTGTGGTTTTGCCTTGAGATATTTTGGGATCTTGATTTCTGTCAAGCAGACAGCTAGTACTCCTTTTTAGCTTTTCTATCATTCAAAATGTTGGTATGTCTGCACCCAAATCATTGATAAAAATGGCGAGCAGGATGACTCACCAGTTTTGTGACCTTGGACAATTTACCCTTCTCCAGGCCTCAGTTTCTTCTGTAAAATGAAGCAGTCGGTCTCACAGGCCCTTTCTAGCTGAAATCTCTGATCCTATGATCCCCTATCATCATACCATTTTTTTTAAAACTGTAGCTCAATTTGATGAATTTCATCACTTTTTCCCTTAATTCATTTTTGGTGGAGGAGCCAATAAGCCCTGAATTGTCCAAAAGATAGTCAGTGGGAGTAACTGGAGCTCTGGATAATCCCCAAATGATTATCTAGTATCACGGAGACAGATTTTAGCTTAATATTAGGAAGAACTTTGGTACAAGGGGAGTTGTCTAAAAATGGAGACTGCCCTAGTTATCATGGAGTTGTAGCCTGGGAGTGGAAGAGACCTCAGAGGCCTTTCTGGTCCAGCCCCCTTGTTTGATGGGCGCATCTCTGTCACTGGAAGGGGTTGAGCACCTGTCAGGAATGTTGGAGAGGGGACTTCTGCAGAGGAGAGAAGATTGGACTGGGTGAGGTCTGAAGCTGTTTCCAGGATCTGTATATATAACACATGGGTGATGTTGCCAACTATGGGATTAAACAGAGAGAGTTGATCCTGTCGACAAAAACGAGAGTGCCCTTCCCTCAGCAGCCCAATAGGAGGAATCATTGAAGGGAGACTCCATTTAGCATCCTCGTTGTTTGGAGGTTTTGATTCCCTGGCTCCTCTGTTGTAAGCAGCCAGCTGCAGAGTCTCCCCATGATGCTGCTGCCTTGCATTGCAATGACTGTATGTACCACCTACACTTTGCAATGACAGATGCTTGAGAAATGAATCCATAATCATAGCCAATTCTCAATTATCTCCACCCATGATGAGCAAAGACAATGGATATAAACAAAACCCACAGATCCTTCTCAAACCTCATTTTAACTATTGACTCCAACCACTTCCATCAGACATTCCCCACCCCCCACCCCCGAGCTGTGTCTGAATTTGGCCATTGTCACCATCTCCTCCTATCCTGTTCCTTTTTGGGGAAGAGGATAATGAGCCTTGAAATGTTCAGAAGGCAACCAGTGGGAATAACTAGGGGGTCTGGATAATCTAAAAGTGAGAGATGGTTCCTGGGAAATCAAGAGTTCCAGCTGTGCCTCTAATGGCATTTCATTTCCGCAGGGCAAACAGCTGGCAGTAAAGCCAAGGAGAACACGTGTTATTCCTCATGACATGCAGCATCATAGCTTCATAGATTTAGAGCTGGAAGGTGCCTCTGAGACCATCTAATTGAACTCCCTAGTTTTATAGAGGAAGAAATTAAGGCCTAGGGATATTAACTGGCTTGCAAAGAATAAGCAGCCAAGCTGGGATTAGAACCCAGGTCCTTCAAGCACATTCTTTTACTCCAAATCTATGATTTTTTAGGTTGTCAGTGTCTGTCTAAATGGATGGAGTCTTTTTTTTTGGGGGGGTGTTCATTGCAGAAGGCAGTGCAGTGGAATAAGCATTGAACTAGGTGTCATAGGGTGACTTTTCAAAGAACCAGATGCCAATTATGTCCACTCTCTGGACCTCAAGTTCCTTCTCAATGACATGACGTGGTTGGATTAGATGATCTTTCTGTAAGGTCTCTTTCCCCTTGAATTTTGTGACTCTAATTGTTGTCATCCTCCCCTCTTTTCTCTGCTAGGAGGTCAAGTGGTGAACTTGATGAACCAGCGTTTACAGACGGGCTTCACGGAGAATGAAGTGCTACAGATATTCTGTGACACCTGTGAGGCTGTTGCCCGCCTACATCAGTGCAAAACACCCATCATCCACCGGGATCTGAAGGTAATAGGCCAGTCGGTCTACCAGCAGAGATTCACTAAGCTCTTATCCCATATCCTCCACTGCATTAGACAATTGGGGAGGAAGGACAGACGTGTGTGATGTGATGCCTCCATGTAAGTTGCTTCTTTTGTAGTCCAGAAGAGAAAACACACACACACACACACACACACGCACACACACACAGAGTCTTGGATTTGGGGCTGTAGGTCAAGGATTTAAATCCCAGTTCTACTTCTTATCTGTGGGTCCATGAGCAAGTATTTTCCTCAAGTTTTGTGATTCTTCCTTTCTAAAGATGGAGTCATCCTTCATGGCTTAGGAGTTCTGCTTCCCCAAGGCCAGTCACGTGGAGCACTGGATTTATAGTGAGAGGATATGGTTTCAAATCATGACTACACTCTGAGCACGTTGTATGACCTAGGTCAAATCACTTTATCTCTGTGGCCCTTGTTTCCTCCTCTGTACAAGTAGAGGGTGAATGAGGTGGTCTCTATGATTCCTTCTTGCTGTAAAACTGTAAAGTGAGGACGGTAATCACACTGGTCTCCCAGCGTTATTGTGAGGATCAGATAAGAAAACCTCTAAACCTTAATTATTATGCAAGTGGTAGTTATTATTATTCCCTGAAGTTAACGTGAAATAGCTAGAATAGCATAAAGCAGCATATAATCCAATGCTAAATATGTAATAATAAAAAAAAAGAGGTTTACATAATGCTTTAAGGTTTTTACAAAGCATTTTCATCATCGAAAGTCCAGCAAATAGATGAGAAAACTGATGCACAGGGGGGTCATCTAACTTGCCTGAGGCCACCCAAGAAATGTGTTGAGTGAAGCTGTTAAGCCAGTTTGTCTGACTCCAGATGCCATGATCTTTCTCCTGAGTTACATTGCTTTTCACTTATAGAGAAGGAAAGGCTCAGCACAGGACAGTAACATCAGAGATTTAAAGCTTACAGGGACCTCCAAGGTCATCTTGTCTAACTCCTTCATGTCATAGATGAGGGAAGTGAGACAGGGAAGAGATGGGTGACTTGCTGAAGCTTATGTGGCTGCAGAATTCAAACTCATTCCTTTTAGCTTCAGATTCAATATTGTTTCCACCATACTGTGCTGCCATGGGTGTAAAGGGACAGGCAAGGCTTTATGCTGAAGGTGAAACCTTAGCTGTCCTTCAAGAAAAAATTGAATTTGCAGCTAGGCTGTGCAGTGGATAGAGCACTGGGCCTCTAGTCAGGAAGGTTCATCTTCCTGAGTTCAAATCTGGTCTCACACACTTACTGGCTGTGTGACTCTGGGTAAGTCATTTAACCCTGTTTGCCTCAGTTTCCTCATCTTTAAAATGAGCTGGAGGAGGAGATGGCAAACCACTCCAGTATCTTTGCCAAGAAAACCCCAAACGGGGTCATGAAGAGTCAGACATGACTGAAATGACTCAGCCACAAACAAAAATATAACACTTCAAGGTTTATAAAGCACTTTACATATGTTAACTCAAAAAACCCTGAAATGACTGAATAACAACCAGAATTTGGCTAGATTTAGTAAGCAGGATATTTCAATATTTCAGGCACAGAAAACTGCAAGGAAAAGGGTAAAGGTAGTATTGAATATTGGGGTGAGGGTAGGTATAGCATATGTTGTCCTGACTGGGGCAGAGATTTTGTCATTGAGGGAATAGTGGGAGAGAAGCTTACACAGGTAAGGAAGGGCCAAGATGTAAAGAGCTCTCACTGCCAGGAAAAGAAGTTGTAGAGGATCTTGAATGTTAAGCAGAGGAGTCTGGACTTTAGTCTGAGGATGGTAGGGCACCATCAAAAGAGTTCTGAGCAAGCACCATCGGTGGTATAGAAAGACTGTTAGACCCTGGGTGGAAGCCCTGGGTTGGAATCCAGCTTCTAACACTTAATAGGACTGAGACAACGGGCATGTCACTTAAACATTCCAAGCCTCAGCCGCCCCCTGCAAAATGTGGACAATAGTATTTGTGCCTCTGTCCTCACAGCATCGGTAGTGAGGCTGAAGTTTTGTCTGGAGGCATGTGAGTTATCTTTCTGTAGATTTTCTGAGGTAACGGAGGCTGAAGTTTAGCCTTGTTTCACCTTTATATTTCCAGTGCCAAGCTCAGTGCCTTGCATATAGAAACACTTAATAAATATTTGTTCGTTTGGGTTGGATTGGGGAATGACATTTTGGAAACAAATAAGGCGCAGGCCTTAAAATCCAGAACACCAAATATAGGCAGTGTTCAGTGGTAGCCTCGCTGAATGAATTGACTCAGCTGCTTCATCTGGAGGGCTGGTGATACTCAGTTCATATTAGTATCTCCCCATGACCCTTCTTCCCCACCCCACCCCCACCTAGGAGAGGAGCTTTTCTTTGGCCTTAGATGAGCAAAGCTACCTTCCCAGGGGGCTGTCTGTCTGCAGCACAGGCTTGCTTAATCTGCAGAGAGGGCTTTGAATCCTCATTATTCTCTGCCTACAGGTTGCAGGGGAGGTAGATGTGGGACAGGATAAATAGAGAAGAAATGTGCCTCATTTTTCCTTTCCCTAAATTTTAATTTGAGAATAAATGCTTTTCATCAATAGGACATTACTATAAGCCACCTAGGAAGTCACCTATATTGCAAATTTAGAATCATCATTGTCGTTGCAAAAGTTCATATTTCCTTAGCACTTTTAAAGCTTTGCAGAGTGATTTCTTCACCATATATCTTTGTGAAATAGCAAGTTGGCAGTATTATTATCCCCGTTTTACAGATGAGAAAGCTGAGGCTCAGGAACCTGAATTCATTCAGCTGGGACTCACACTCCCCAGCTTCTGACCCATGGCCCCTGTTGTTCCCACTAGGCCATACTGCTCTTCCAGTTGAAATGCACCTTACAAGATCTTTTGATTTAGTACTTCCCCTCAGACCTTGCTTTTTACAGATGAGGGAAGTGGGACCCATAGGGGTGAAGTAATTGGCCTGAGGTTACACAGCTACTCCTGGCCAAAGCTAGCGCTAAAGCTCAGGGCTACTGATTTCCTAGTCCAATGATCAATTTCCTTCCTTGCTATTCCAATAGTTTTTATAAAATCTCATTTATTCCACATTGTTGGTAAGTGAACTATTGCAGTTTTGAATTTTCCACATAATTATAACTTATACCTTTAAATAACAAAAATTTTGTATTAAGAGCTTACTCTTAAGATTGTTTTATGGATGAATTAAAGGACCTATAAATGTTTATTATTGTGCTGAACTGTAAATTGGTGATACCCTAGGGGATGAATTAGAGGACCTATAAATGTTTATTATTGTGCTGAACTGTAATCTGGTGATACCCTAGGGGATATTGAAATATGTTGGACAATTTATCACTAAATAGCCCAATACTTATGGGCTTTATTAGCTTTCATGTCTATTTTCTGTTTTTTCAATCTGTCAGCTTTCACTTCTTACTGTTCTCAATGTGGCTGGCTCAGGCCTCTTCCTTTCCATATTCTCATTTCATAGAATAACGAATTGAATTTTAGAGTTGGAAAGGAAGGACTTCCAAAGCAATATAGGCCAGTTGATACTCAGATGATGAACCCTCTCTACCACATCACCTTCAAGTGGTCATTCCACTTCAACCTCAGGACCTTAGTAGTTGGGAAATTTCTTCTTCCCTCTACTCTATCCGTCTTAGACTTGGACTTCTTGGACTGCTCCAATTTTTAAGAAGTTTTCCCTAACTTCACCTGAAATCTGAGCAAAACAAGCCTAATCGCTCTTGTACATGAAAGCCCTTTAAACACTTGGACAGTTATCAACTCTCTCCTTGGTCTTATCTCGCTCAGGGTTCTCAACAAATCAGGATATGGCCTGATTTTCCAGCCTCCTCATCATTCTGGTTGCTCTCCTCTGGATGTGCCCCAAGTTTTCAATGCTTCTTCTAAAAGGTGATGCTCATAACTGGATGCAGTGTTCCATATGTGGTCTGCCCAGGGCAGAGTACGGTAGGACTACTAGAGTCTAAGAGTCCACTGGATTTTTTGATTGTCACATCACAATGCTGACTTCGGCTTTCAATTTCCAGCCCTTTTTCACATGAGATGTTGGCTAGTCATATCTTTTTTCATCCTATACTTGTACAGCTGATTTTTTTTTTTAACCCAAATGCCATTTGAATTTGCATTTGCCCCTATTACATTTTACCTTGTTAGTAGCTGCCTGCTGTTCCAGACTGTTAAAATCTTTTTTGGATACTGATTTTGGCATCTAATATAATATTCCTTTCAGTTTTGAGTCATCTTCAGATTTGATAAGCAGATTGGCCATACCCCTCATCTGGATCATTGATAAATATATTACACAATGGACTGACCCCTATGACATTTCACTAAGGACATTATTTCCAGTTATCACTGATCCGTTAATTACCACTCTTTGGGTTTGGTCACTTAGCTAGTTCCAAATCTGCTTAACTGCACTTTCATTGGGACTACAACTCTTCTTCTTATTCACAAGAATAAGTACTATGAGAAATGTTGTCAGATGCCATCCTGAAGTCTGGTTCTGTGCTATCTGTAGCATTTTGAGAATCCTGATGATCCCTGATCCTAATAATCTAATAACTCTGCTGATTCAGAAAAATGAGTTATTTTGATATCAATTAATTAATCAAAAAGCATTTCTCAAGCCCCTACAGGGCAGCTAGGTGGTACAGTGGATAGAGTGCTGGGCCTGAAGTCAGGAAGATTCATGAGTTAAAATTTGGCCTCAGACACTTACTAGCTGTGAGATACTGGGCAAATCACTTTACCCTTTTTGCTTCAGTTTCCTAATCTGTAAAATTAGCTGTAGAAGGAAATGGCAAACCACTCTAATATCTTCACCAAGAAAATCCCAAATGGGGTCATAAAGAGTTGTGAAAAATGACTGAACAGCTGAAAGCACCTACTGCCTGTTAGGCATTGTGCTAATCTCTCGGGATACAAAGAAAGGCAACAGCTGTTCCTACCCTCTAGGAGCTGACAATCTGATGGGTGAGAGAGCCTGTATATAAATATGTACATATACGGTATGTAGGGTGGAGTGAAGTTAATCTGAGAGGGGAAGGATTCAACAGCTGGAAGGACCCAGAAAGGCCTGCTGAAGGTGGCATTTGAGCTTAATTTTGGAGGAAGCCACAGGGTTCTAAGAAGTAGAGGCGAAGAAGAACATTCCAGGCATGAGGACCAGCCAGTTCAAAGTCAAAGAGTAGGGAGATGCATCAAAATGGAGTGCCATTCATGAGGAATGGCAAGTAGACCCATGTGACTGGATCATGGAATGCATGGAAGGGAGTCGTATTAGGGAAGGGATATATCATGAAAAGCTTTAAATGCCAAAGGACTTTATGTATGATCCTGCAGATATTAAGGGGGGACAGAGTATTTTGAGTAGAGGGGTGACATGATCAGATCTGTTTATTCAAGAGCATCAGTTTAGTGGCCCACTATGTAGTTGATGGATTCGAATAGATAGAGACCTGAAGCAGAGTGATCAATTAGAAGACTATTGGAGTCATCCAGGCAAGAAATGATAAAGGCCTGAACTAGGGTGATGGCAAGATTTTTGATTCCTAAACCCATGCTTACTCTTGGAGATCACACCTTTTTCTCTCTGCTTAAAAATCATCTCTTCCAGTCCTAAAGTCAGGAGGACTTGAGTTCAAATCTGGACTCAGACCAAACACATGCTAGCTGTGTGACCTTGGGCAAGTCACTTAACCCCAATTGCCTTAAAAAAAAATCATCTCTTCACTAATTCATTTTGGAATTTTTAATGAAATAGATGCCAAATTCGCTGGCCTATAATTTGAATGATCTTCCCTTTTCTGAAAATTAGAATGTTGTTTGCCCAGTAATTTCCATTACTGTGGTGCTTTCTCCTTTCACTGCCATTCCTAACACATCACTGTTTCAATGATTAAAATCCTTAAACATGTATTAAGCTTGTACCAAATACAAAGAGTCTGGACTAAAGTCCAGAAACAAAGAGAGATACCACCCAGGCAGAGACTCTGCTCTCAGTCAGCTTAGAGTTTAATGTGAGGAAAGACATGAGCAGGTTCTGTATAGATTTGACACAAGGCAAAGGGACAGAAGATCTTCTGCTTTATCCACTTCAGAAATATGGAGCAATGAGGCTCATACAAGCAGCCTCAGATGTGACTCTGTAGGGAAAGCAGAATATTAGCTCTTTGTAAGTGGTCAGTAGCTCAGAGTTTCCATTTTTCCAGTGTTCAGTGTTATAACTGACCTAACCTGCCAATCTCATTCCCTCATCTCTCTCTCATTCTGTCTTTAGCATGTTAGGTAACACCATGTTATTTTTCCACAGTAGAAGTAAAGATTTCCTTTTTCTACAGAAGTAAAGGTTTCCTTCAGGCCGTGTGATTGTAGAGTGGAACTTGTTTCTAGTGATGCTGAGATGGGAGGGATCTTGGGGGTGGAAGATACACTTTGACTCAGTGGGGAAATTGTCAGAGCGTAGTTGCCTTTCTGTGTCCACTGGGGTAGGAAGACTCAGTTTGAAGTCCTGCTATTCTAGATTCCTGCCTTCGGCCTGTTGTCATTCTTTAGTGTTATTCATGATGTTGCCTGATGTATTCACAGCTTATGTGACTAGGTAGCAAAGTATAGTGAAAAGAGCCCTGGACTTGGAGTCAGTAGACCTTGTTTTGAATCTCTTCTTTGCTGCTCTGTAACCTGTGTGGCTTGGGGCAAATTGCTTAGCATCTCTGAGCCTCAGTTTCTCCATTTGTATAACAAAGAGATTGGATGAGATGATAAATAAAGTCCCTTCTGGGTTGAAATTATATCACTTCTCTGTGCCTCCTTTTCCTTCTGTAAAATAAATATATATTGATGGGGCTAGTTTGAAGAAAGCCCCTATGTACCTTAATGTGCAGTAGAAATGTGAATTGGCTTTTCTTAGGTGATAAGGCAGAGACTGGCATTTTAGAGAAAAACAGGATGCTGCCCTCTGATTATTAATATCTTGCCAGCTAAAGAAAATATTTGTTCATCTGTGTTCTTCCACCTCATGGCTGTCTTCTCAAAGAATGTTGGACAATTCTGTTCAAATGATTTCTCTCATTTCACCTTGGCAAGGCACTACCATGGAGGAGGGATGGGGCTCTTGACCCCAGCAGTGAGCAGATCTGGCCACTAGGTCTGCCTCTGTCATTAACTTCAAGTTGTGCTGTGGATACATACTGGCTGGGACCTTGGAAAAGTTACCTAAGTTCCCAACGCCCCAGGCTCTAAGACTAAAACATATAGTTGCCAGTCTGCATGAGTGGAGGGAGTTTCCACACCCGATAAAGTCCCAGGTGATGGGGAGAGGGAAGGTGATACTGCCTTCTTCCATTCCCACCACCCAGAGTTGTGAGTATCATGTAGGAGGAGCAGGCATGTGAAAGTGCTTTGAAAAGCCAAAAGCATTCTGCAAATACAAGAAATTTTAAGGTACTTCTACTCAGTGTTACAGGGATCTGGGACTACATGGGTGTGTGGTGTGTTTTCTTAATCTGTGTAGATCACACAACCATGACAGCTCACACTGGAAGTTTCTCAGGAGTTGCTGTGGCTAAAATCAATCCCTGGCAGTGACAGTGTGCTCATCCTAAATCTTTCCACACTCCATTATTCTGGTCTTTGTAGGATAGCATACAATCTATCCACTTGCTATTTCCTGGTCTTTCCAGCTTGGCAAGATCTGCCTGAGTTTGTGCTAAGCTGATATTGCCTTCAACAGCCCAAGAACTCCTTTCCATTATGAAATCTCCAAGAAGGATTCTATTCTGAGGTGCAGGATATGACAAACAGAACAAGGTTGAGTCCTCGAGGAGCAGGTGAGATGCTAACCACAGAATTACAGAAAATATAATGAGGATATTTTCCCAGGGACTTTTTTCTCCTTTATCTTCTCTCCAACCTTTCTTTTTTTCCTCTTCTGTAAGGAAATATATAGAAAGTGACCACAATCAGACAATGTTAGAATTAGAGAAGATGTGTTAGTCTCACTTGTTTACAGATAAGGAAACTAGGGTCTGGAGACTTTCCTGGGTCCCACAGGTTGCGCACACCAATTGTGGAGCTAACTCATTTCTCCTGATTCCCAGCCTGCTGCTTTTTCCTTGGTGAGTCTAAAGGGAGAGAGTAAGCCTGTGACTTTAGGCAGCTAGATGGACCTGAAGTTAGAAAGACCTGAGTTGAAATCTAGCCTCAGACACTTACCTGGCTGTGTGACTCTGAGCAAGTCACTTAACCTCTCTCTGCCTCAGTATTTCCTCATTTGTAAAATGGAAGTAATAATAGTAATAAATAGTAGTTTATATAGTAGTAATAGTAAATAGTTATATTACTATTAGTAATTGCTTTTATATATAGTAATTAATTATTAATTCAATAATTAATAGTAATAATAGTAAATAGGAATATTAGTAGTACAATAGTTAAAAATAGTAATAAATAGTAATAAAACCTGCCTCCTAGGATTGTTGAGAGGATAAAATGAGATAATTGTAAAGTGCTTTGTACACCTTAAAGCACCATATAAATGCAGGCTACTATTATTATGATTTAATTTTAATTGTTATTGTTTTGTGGGGGTTGACTACCTTCAGGTGAGAGGAGGTATTCTTTGACTGACAAACAATGAGAATTACATATCCATGGTTCTTTGTCATGTCTTCCATCTCAGAACATAATCCTTCTTGGATAATCCATCATGGAAGAGAGTTCCTGGGCTTTTGAAGGTAATGTCAGCTGAGGACCAACTCTAGTAGACCCTGCCAATCTAAAAAGGCCTTTCCCTAGAGAAGAGAAATTGATTTTGTATGTTGCAATAGGGTAAGGAAGTCCATTCTATCTACTTAAAAAAATAAGGGAGGAAGAGAGGGACTTCAAAACATGTATTTTATCTGACCTATTCAGCAGTGATCACTTTTTAGTACCTGAGCTGCTTAAATTCTCTTGGTTCAGCGTGTAGGGAAAGGTCAGTGAGGTAAGGCTTCTATAACTTCTAGCAAAAACCACAAACAGTGCTGGGGGAGGTAACCATGGTCACCTTCCCGAGATGACAGATTGGGAAAGTGGTAAAGTCAGCCACCACAAAATCCCAGCCCACTGAGGGTTTTAAGCAGTAACAACAACTATAACTTCTCAGGCAATCTTGCTATTACCCAAAGTAGCCAGACCTCCTTTTTGTCCAGCCAGATAGATCCTAGTCACTCTAGTCCGAAACCTCTGAGTTCTTCTTGAATCAAGAGATACTCCTCACTCCCTGCATCTAATCAGTCACCAAGTTCTATCAACACTGCCTTCATACTGTCCCCTGTGGTTAATATGTGTTAATACTTTATTGCTTCTAGGATCTTTTTGATGTGGAAATCCCATCTGCTGATAAAAATTGTGGCCTGTCTTTACCTTCTAGCCCTATGTGACTTGTCCGCATCTTTCCATAAAGCCACCATAACTAATCTGTCCAAAATAATAGCAACCTTCTTTTAGGCCTTTAACATAGTGGGGTGCCAGAACAAACTATCCATCTATTATCTCCTGGTCCTGTTATTTGACAAGCCCATATCCTTTTCCAGTCATACATTTTCTGATTGATTTTTTAATTCCACTTCTTTTGGGCAAGTTATCATTGGCAATATGCTTCAGCCTATTTATGCCCATCATGCATCTCTGTGTTGCCCTTTGAATCAACCATAATCTTGACTTTTTTGGGGGATAGTGTTCAATTCATGACTCATAGTTATGGAGGATTTCTGGAAGAATATTGATATCAAAAAGATGGGTTTTTGTTTGAAGGTACAGCTTGAGTTTGTTATATAATTTTGAGTTCTGTTTCATTTTCAAAATGCAGCATAGCCCTCTCTTTTCCTCTCATTTAGTTCCAAGCCCAGTTCATTGTCCGTGGACTCTTCTAGTCCTACATATAAGCAGTGATGGACTAATTCAATCAGTTACCTATTAAAAAATGGTAACAACCTTTATGAGCATCCTGATCCCAACCCTGCTTTACCTTTGTCAATGAGTTGTTATGAGTTGCTACAGCCTTTGAACTCATCACCTGGTAACCAACCCCCACCTTGGGTAATGAACCACTTCCAAGTTGGCTAGGCTGAACCTTCTGCTACAGACACAAAGTCCACCAGCTGACCCATACTGGAAATTTCTCCAGTTTGGTAGGACCTGCCAAAGCTTGCACCCCACTGGCAACACCTAACCCCAGTGTCACTTTAGTGCCATAATGAGGCATCAGTGGAGGACATTAATGAAGGCAGGTGCTCATTAACGTCCTGAAAAAGTGCAGATGATCTCTGGAAATAGAGTACATACTTGGCAAGACCATACCTGAAAACCCCAGAGCTGAATCTCTGAGGTCCATGAAACAAAGTTAATAAGGAAGGAGTTAGGATACACTTTATCCTGGAATTGCCTCGGACAAATGCTTTCAATGGCAAATATTTATTTAGGCAGCTGTTATGTGTTCAGCACAGTATTCAAGGCAGTATGTGATTAATTACCAAATGAATTCTATAGGAGTTCATAAAAGGAGAGGAAAAATCATTATCAGGGAAGCTTTCACAGAGAAGATGGGTCTAAAGAATGTTGGGGATTTGGACAGACACAAGAGGATGGTGAGGCAAGGCAAGAAAGTTTTATAACAATCATTAAGGCATTTATTAAACACTAACTCTGTATTGGGCATTTGTGCCAAGAACAAGCTTCAGATAGGATAAGTTAAGAAGTATTGAAGAAGGAACCCTGAGGAAACAAGTTGGCTGATCTTTGACCTCTTGGTTCTTTAGTTTTCCAGTGACCAAATTAATATTTCCAGGCCCTTTTTGGGACAGAAGCCCTGAAATATTGCCAGTCATTTATTGCTGCCATTTATTTTTATTGCACCCCTGGCAAGCATTAAGATTTTGGACTCAAAAAAAAAAAAAGATTTTGGACTCACAGGACTGAAAGAAGGCATTCTGTTCTACTTCTCAACTCTGTTGCCCTAAAGATAGTTCTCTACTCTGTTTTCATCAACATCTAAAACATGTCAAAGTGTTGATGTAACCATGTTGTGACTTCTCTGGATCCAAGAGGTGGACCAAACTTAAATAACAATTAGGCTACTTCAGGTTGTCTCCTTCGATTGAGTGGACAGCTTGCTGTGAAAGGGACTCTGCCCTTGGCCTTGTCCTGTTTCACATTGTTCTCACTGACTTGGATGGAAATGTCGATGGCAGCCATATTACATTTGAGGATTACGTGAAAAAGACAGGAGGGTGTTAATGGACCGTGAGCTTATTGTGAGTCAGTCATGTGATATGGCAACTAGAAAAGCTAATGAGATCTTAGGCTTCAGGAAGAGAAACAGAGAGTCCAGGACTAGAGAGGCTGTGAGTTCTGCTTTTACCGTGTGTAGAGTATCGTATTTATCTGGATACCACATTTTCGGAAGGATATGGGTAATCCAGGCAGGGCAACCAGAATATTACATGGCTTTGAGAAGATGCCATATGAGTATTGGTTGAAAGGAATGAGAATATTTAGCTTAGAGAATAAGAGACTTAAAGAGAATCATCATTATTGTCTTCAAGTCAAGGGTGGCCACATGGAAAAGGGATTAGACTTTTTCTGTTTGTCCACAAAAGGAAAAACTAGTAGCAATGGGTAGGAGTTTCTGAGAGACACCCAAATTTAGGCTTTATTTAACCATTAAAACTATCCAAAAGTAGACTAAGTGGCCTAGGTAGTGTGTTCTCTCTCCCTGGAGGTCCTCAAGCAGAGGCCAAAGGATCATTCGTTTGATATGTCAAAGAGGGGATTCCTCTCTGACATAGGTTGGACGAGGTGAGCTCCAAGTTCCCTTCCAACACTGGGCTTCTGTGACTGATTCTCTGTGAAGCTGGGAGGGATGGATAGCCAACCTAATAGATTAGAGTCTCAGAATCCAAAAAGTTCTCAGCAGGATTATGAAATCATAGGCAGAATGAAAGTCCTACCTTTCAGCTCCAAAAAAGTCATTAAACAAATTCGGAATGGAAAAGTGGATGTTGTTATTTAAAACTAAACCAAAGCAATCTAAACCAGACCTCAGGGTTCAATGGGCTACAAGCGCAGCCCTGAGGTGTAGCGACCCGGAAAGCTCATGTGATCTAAGGCCACATTAATTAGAGGGATAGTGTCCAGAACAAGGGAGAGGTAGTAACCCTTGTATTTCACCCCATCAGGTGGGTTGTGTTCTATTTCCAACAGTCATGTTTTAAGGAGGAACAATGGTAATTTAGCAAGTTATGTCCACAGGAGAATGCCCAGGCTGGAGAGGGAGCTTAAAATCATGTCCTATGAGAAAACAGTTAAAAGAAGTGGATATTGTTTAACCTGGGGATGGGAATATTCAGAGGGATATTTAGAGGAGATATGTTAAACTCATAGCCAGCATGTGGCTGGCAAAACTGTCCACTGGGCCCAGTGATTAAAATGAAATTGGAGAAATTTTTAATAAAAATAAATTAAAAATATAGTACAATATAGATAATGTTAATTTGTGGTTTTCTAAGTCAATGTGTGGTCTGGTTTCTGTTTGCATTTGACCCCTCCATTCTAGAATATTTGAAACACTGTCATAAGGTAGAAGAATTAGACTTGTTCTGTTTGATCCCGGAGGATAGAAGTCCTTCAGCAGGTAGAAAAAAATAGGAAAGAATGTGTTGTTGTGCAGTCATTTCAGCATTGTCCGACTCTTTGTGACCCCTTCTGGGATTTTCTTGGCAAAGATACTGGAGTAGTTTGCCATTTCCTTTTCCAGTTCATTTTACAGATGAGGAAACTGAGTCAAATAGGGTTAAGTGGCCTAGCACTACACAGCTAGTAATTGATGAGTCTTCCTGACTTCAGGCCTGGTACTCTATTCTCTGTGTCACCTAGCTATGTATTTTGGCTTAATATAAGGAAATACCCTAATAGTAACTGACCTGATACAGCTCAATATGCAATTATTAAGCATCCACTCTATGTGAGATACCATGCATATAATGACAGAAACAAAACAGTATCTACCCTCAAACAGCTTATATTCTGCTGGAAGAATACAACTTGTATACAAATAAATATATTATAAGGAAAGTTGAAGCAAGAGACAGTATTAACTCCTGTGGATGGATTACATCAGGGAACAGCAAACTTATAGCCTATAGGCCAGATCCAGCCAGCCACTTGTTTTTGTTTGGGCCTCATCTAAGAATAGTTCTTATTTTTTAAAAATAAATATACAAATAAGTAAATATACAAAAATAGGCAGTGGGCAGAGGGTCAAATTTGGCCCACAGGTGACCCCCTAGGCTACACGAGGTGTTAAACCAGACATTACTTAAGAGAAGAGACATTCATTCAGTTCCAGTAGGTGGTGAGGAGAACAAATGCTCTAAGTACTTCATTATTTTTTTTTTTTTGATAGTTCAAAGACCTGGTTTCACTGGGGTGGGAATTTTCCCCCAACACAGAATGCAACCTCTTTGCCTTAGTACTGACCTTTGAAAGTTCCTATAACTGAAAAATTCATTATCTGAGACCAACCTGCACTGAGCCTCCATGCACTTAGACTGATCTTCCTATAGACTTGAGAGCCATGACTGACTCTGGACTCAGAGTTCCATCCAACCTGAGAGGATCTACTAAGGCCTCTGCCCCTGCTGGCAAAGTCTTGGAGAGCCTAAGGTCATCCCTGGGCTCTGCTGTTGCTTTCTCCAAGAAAAATTTATTCTGCTTCATGAGCTGCTGGGGTCTTTAGGAGGCATAGAAGAATGGTGGAAGGGGCATTGAGCTGAAATTCGGGAAGCCTGGAAGCTAGTTATAGCTCTGCTATAAACCAGCTGGATGTCCTTTAGTAAATCCCTTGATTTCTCTGTGCCGATAAAATGAGCATAAACATTCCTCCCCAAACGACAACCCAGTTTATGATGAATAGATGAGAGGATGCGTATGAAAGCATTTTGGGGAAAAGTATGAGGTGCTCTCCAGTTGTCAGATCGCAGTATTACCTTGCTGCCTGCATACCTGGATCTGCACCAGAAACATCTGTCCTCTTAAAACGGTCCACCACCAGTAATTCCTTAAAATGGTGAGACGCTGCCTGAGTTTCACTTGTTTTCAGCTCTCTGATCCTGAGTTGACCTTTATTATGGGTATTGCTTCTGCATCTGCCTCAGAGGCCACAGTCAGCAAAAACTCCTGCTCCCTGATAAAAGGCCTGAGCCAAGCAAAGGCATCGCAAAAGTCTCTGCCTGCAGCAGTTTGATTGGACTGCCAAGGCTAGGGAAAGTGCTTCTCCTGGGAAAGCAGTTAAAGATCTTTCCATTTATTGGTTTGCTTAACTGATGACTTCCAGTGACTCAGGAGTAAATGTTGTTATGCAAACTTCCAAGGTCACGGTCCCCAACCAACAGACCTGCAAGTGGGGCAGTATGCCATGGTGGAAAGGACCCTAGATTTGGTACCATAGGATCAGAAAACATTGGAACCAGTAAGGACCTTTGCCTTATCCGAGGCACTAGTGGCAAAAACAGCATTTGAACCGAGGTCTCCTGGCTTCAAGTCCAGGGCTTTTTCCACTCTTGAAATGGTCTTGACTTCTGGCCTAATTTTCCTTATCTGTAAAATGAAAGAATTGAACTAGAAGAGGTCTAAGATTCCTTCCAATTGATGCTTTAGTAGATTTCTAAACTGATGGCCCCTAAGGGATGGCCAGTGGAAGAGGAACTAGGAAACCTAAATTGGAGTTCAAGTTGTGAAACGAACTGCCTTCATGATCTTGGACAGGTTCCTTTCTCTTAGAAGAAATGTATTAATAGCTTGCTGTCCTATAGAACTTTATAAAGAAATTACTTTCTACTCAACAACCCTGAGGTTATGCCATGTGTGGTCCCTTATAGTTCTAACACAGTATTAGTTCATGAATCTGTGCTGTGACTCCTTCTCCACTTGGAAAGTTGAGTGCAGGTAATATAGTATCAGGCCTTCTCCTCCCACTTACTTTGGGACTTCATTGTCTGTACCTCCTAACCCATCACCAGTAATTTCTAAACTGATGAAATGAAAATCAGCCCCATCCCACCTCCATCTCCATAGACCCACAAGATGAAGGATCCTGCCCAAAAAACTATAACCTGAACTTGCTGTTCTCTCTCTGTGGTTCCATTAAACTTTTTCTTTCCACTGATTGTCTTTTTCTAATAAAATAACAGGAAGAAGGAGAATGAATGCTTTTTAAAACCAGGAACCTTTTACAAACAGATCACACAGACCATTTTTATTTTTTTTTGGAGGCATTCAGGGTCACACAGCTAGTAAGTGTCTGAGGCAAGATTTGAACTCAGGTCCTCCTGACTCCAAGGCTGGTGTTTTATCCACTGAATTATCTAGCATCATTTTAGCACCAACATAGACCATTTTAGTACATTACTGATGCACTACCACAGGGTTTAGGACCAGAAGAGAATGTCTGAGCCTCTGTGATGAAATCCTGTACCGGACTGGGAAGAGAACTTGCCCAGGGTCGCACAGATGGCAAATAACAGGATTTTTGAATTCTGACTTCAAACCCAGCGTTCTTCCAATTTAGACTGTGCTGCTTCTATGTTTGTGTTCTGAAACAAAGTAGGAAGCATTTAAAAGCCAAGGTAAAGAAGTGGATTTACCAAAAAGCTATAAAATCTATAGAATGGCTTCAATTCAACATACATATATATTAACCACTTTCTTTGCTCAGGGTTCTATACTAGGACAAAAGTGAACTCACTCTTGCCCTCAGGAGCTTACTTGCCACTAGAGTGATATACTATGTACATGGATAAAAAAAGGGACAACCACCACAACACCAACAGAGGCAATGGTGGTTGTCCCTTGTCCTTCATTCTTGAAGAGGACCAGTGACATCTGAGGTGGTATTTTGGTAACAGTTCTTATAGCAAGGTTGGGAGAAAGGGGGGTGGGGGTGGAGAACTGCATGACCTAAAGCATAGTCTGAAATAGGCTAAATGTAGTGGAGTATGTGAGTTTTAACCAGTCAGAACAGTTCAGCTCTAGGTCTGATGTTCCAAAATAGAGTAGATGAAGTTTCCCAGGACATGGCCTGGAGGTCTGGAGGGTATAGTGACAAGGAAGATGGCTGTGATAGACACCTGGAAGCATGGGCTGGTGGTCCCTGGTCTATCCCAATGGTGGGCTTCATGAGTTTGTGTTCACTGATTCCCCAATAAGGAAGAAATCTGTAATAACTGGGGGTGGGGGGAATGGGGTAAGATCACAAAAAAGCTCTTGAGCTATATTTTGAAAGAAGTTAAGTAGTCTAAGAATCAAAGGTGAGAATGGAGAATATTGCACACATGGGATACAGCCTGCATGCACAGGCAACTCTTGTAAATATGACTTTTAGGAATAGGATTGTCTTTAAAATGATCTCCTATATGAAAATGTCATTGTGCATTCCTCTCTCTTTTATTTCCCCTTTTGTTTTTAAGTTTATATTATCAATCTCCCAGTTCATCTTCTGAAGCCCCTGCTAAGAGGCTCAGTGGGGGATGGACCTTCCCTTTATATACACTGATGGAGTATCAGAAAGAAATGCTTCTATTGATGTTGCTTTGGAACCAAATTTATTTTCCTCATATAAATGACCTGTTGCGACTGGGTATTGGGGGGAATGTTTTTCAGGTGGAAAACATCCTGCTGCATGACCGAGGTCATTATGTCCTGTGTGACTTTGGAAGTGCCACCAACAGATTCCAGAACCCACAAGCTGAGGGAGTCAACGCGGTAGAGGATGAGATTAAGAAGTAAGCCTCCTCCTTCCTCGGGGCTTGGCTCTGCTCTCACAGCCATGACTTCTCTTTGAGCAGAGGGAGGCAGGGGAATGGGGTGGGAAGAGAATGGTTGAGAGTGTGTGTGAGTGTGTGTGTGTGTGTGTGTGTGTGTGTGTGTGTGTGTCCATATATATATATAATTGAATTGATTGAATCTCTAAATCCTGTAACTATGAGATTTAAAGGAAAATGCCAGGAAATACAGTCATTTTCTAAAGAATTCATTGGTTGTACTAAAGAACATTGAATTTGAAGTTGGAGAGCTAGGTTTCAATCCAGAGAGAAGAAAAAAAAAGGAATAGATCAGTTTCAATGGAAGAGGCACTTCTAAGAGTTATAGGTATTCTAAACCCTTGTTTGGAGGCCTCTTGAAGGAAAGAGGGAAATACGGAGGAGACTGACTTCTTTTTTAGGGTCAGATTAACACCTGTATTTGGAGTTAGAGGACCAGGGTTCTAATCTTGGTGCCACCATTACCTGTGTGAGCTTAGGAAAATTATTCCCCTTCACTGGTTCTCAGTTTCCTAGCCTTAAAATGAGGTATTGGACTATATAATTGCTAAAGTCCCTTCCAGTTGTGAATTTTGTGATCTAGTTTATGAATTGTTTCCCCATTAGTTTAGGGGAGAAATCCGATAAACTTTAAGTTATTTTTTAGGTTTTTAAAAATACTGTCTTTGGCTTAAAGCCTAATGGTACAAATAGAATAAAATCACTTATCAGAGTATTTAAATTAGATAATAATGAAGGAAATTAGGAAAGAAATTTTGGATAGTTTTGTTTGTTTAGTTTTGTTTTTAATGCGCACTATATGCCTAGCTCTACAATAAAATATTGTGGGAGATACAAAAGAAGTATGAAAGAAGTGCCTCCTGGCCACCTCAGAAATCATATATAAACAAATATGTACATATTACATATATATAGATAATAAATAAAATAGCAGTGTATAATCAAGTGCTAAAGTTATAGGAAGAAAAGCACGGAATTTGGACTCAGAGAAACTTGGGTTTTAACCCTGACTTTAGTGTTAGGTGACTTTGTGCAAAACACTTTATTTCACTGGGTTTAATTTACTTCATCTGTGAAATGAGGATAATGATACTTACACTGTCTGCCTCACAGAGTTTATTATGTGAAAACATTTTTTAATTTAATTTAATTTTTTATTAAATTTTTTTTAAATCCGCTGAATGGTATTTTATCTTTTCCAGTTACATGTAAAGATAATTTTCAATATTCACTTTTATAAGATTTTGAGTTCCAAATTTTTTTCTCCTGCCTCACCAAGATGGCAAGCAATCTTATATAGGCTATATGTACAATCCTATTAAACATATTTCCACATTAGTCATGTTGTGAAAGAAGAATCAGAACGAAAGGGAAAAATCATGAGAAAGGGAAAAAAAAAGAAAATAATATGCTTCAATCTGCATTCTGATTACAGAGTTCTTGCTCTGGATGTGGATAGCATTTTATGAGGAAACATTTTGCATGTACTATAAAACTCCATAGAAATAGGCGCTGTTATTATTAATTAGGTGACAGCCAGCATAACTGAACTCAGTGTTTGATAAGGTCCTATGACTATAAGAGCTCCTTGAGAAGAGATATCTGTATGGCCTAGAATTGTTAGAGGAGAGAGGAGACTTGACTTGGGCCTTGCAGGAAAGAAGGGATTGGTGGAAAAGAAGAGAGAGGTGACAGATCTTGTACTAACAAAACTCATTCTGGGTTCTTCCTCTATCTGGAGAGGTTGGTGTGAGAAGAAAGGCCCAGTTTACATTTTGCCCTAAAAAGCCCACAGCTTAGCGATTGTGAGGATAATAATAGCTCACATTGTTATAACGTTTGAAGATTTACAAAACACTTTTCTCATAGTACTCCATGTATGGTAGGTAGCACAATATTATACCTCAATTTGATTAGATAAAAAAACCGAGGCCTAGAGAGAGTGAAGTGATTCACCCAGTGTCACATAACTAGCAAGTATCAGAGTTAAGATTCAAACACCAGTTTCTCCCAATTCCAATTTTAGCTGGTGCTTATTCTACCTGAACCCACTGTGGACAAGCTGATAGAACTAGGAAATGACCACAGTTCTATACCATTACTCCCTTCTGCATAGCATATATATTCATATCCGTCTGAGGTTAGGGACTGTTGCAGTCTATATGTTGTAAAATATACAAATATTTTTGTTGTCACAGAACTGCCAAGCAAATGAAATGGGGCACGGTGGACATCTTTAATAAAACGATTCTTCTGATTTTAGGTATACGACGCTTTCCTACAGAGCTCCAGAAATGGTCAACCTGTATAGTGGCAAAATTATCACTACAAAGGCCGACATTTGGGTATGTGTCGAGTAATCTGTAGCTCTGACTTGATGGGCAACATGGTACTTGGCCTTGGAGTCAAGACAACTGGATTTAGATCTAGGCTCACTTCATCTTAGTTTCCTCATGTGTAAAATGGAGATAATATTTGCACCATTTATCTCCTGGGGTGGGGGAAGAATGAGGAAAGAGTTTTGGAAGCCTAAATGTCTCAGAGAATTGTGAGTTATTATTCTAATCTATAGCGGCTCAGTTGTTAGTGTCCTAGTTTGTATACCTGCAGACCAGTGACTAGGATAGAGTGCCTGGGGTTTTGCCCTATGGTGCTGAAATTTTGGGGGGCACTAACAGTACTTGCCCTCCTTCTGAAGTATAAAAACACCTAGTTAGCAAGAATAATTAGTTAGAATAGGAAAGTACTACGTGGTGTGCTTCTTTTCAGATTTAGCTTCGTCCCAGCTGAGCTCCTACATACCCTTTGCCCTGACCCCACTTAATGGGTACCACAATTGCTAGTTATGGCTCTGTGCATCTGCAAACAGATAGTAATATGGCATAGTAGAATGCATCCTGGATTTGGAGTCAGAGGATCTGAGTTAGCCCTGTCTTTGCTACTCAGTTCATGCAAGACCTTGGGCAAATCATTTCCTATCTGTGTAGCTCAACTTTTTTACCTCTAAAATCAGGGAGCTTAGACTACATGATCTTTAGGGTCCCATCTAGCTCCAACAGCACTAACCAGCCCCTTAGACTATTTGTAGGGGGGTTATAGAAAGAAGCCCATGCTTAGTAGTTACAGAGTGAAAACAATCCTTTTTTCCTCTGTCTTTTAGGCCCTTGGTTGTTTGTTGTATAAATTATGCTACTTCACATTACCATTTGGGGAGAGTCAGGTAGCCATTTGCGACGGAAACTTCACGATTCCTGATAACTCACGGTATTCCCAAGACATGCATTGCCTCATACGTAAGTATTTCCATTTCCCAGATTCCTCTTGGTTCGTAATCTTTTCTCTCCAGGACTGAATTATACCAGCAGGAGAGGAGACATTGCCCAAGGCAGGGAGAAAGAGAGCAAAAGAGAAGGCAGCAATGGGGAGATGGATTGATAGGAACAGAGATGACAAAATACCTTTGAAGCAAGAACCTCCAATTGCTCAAACAAATCGCCTTTGGGTTAATTTCCAAAGTATACTTCATACCTACATGAATCACTTGAGCAGAAGTGTTGAATGTACAAGATTGGCATACCATTAGTTAACGTCTTTGAAGAAATCCTGGAGCAATAAAATTCTGACTAGTTGTGTATCAAGGGGCAAGGCATTGGTCCTTTGCAAAATTAGGAGCTGCTCCAGTGAAAAGGTTAGCATTGCAGTATTCTACTTGAATATTTGTCTCCAGCAGTAGCATCTCACTCTGCAGAATTCATTTTAATACAACAAACATTTCTTAGGTGCCTACTATGTGCAAAACACTGTGCTAGGTGATGAAAGCATTTTTCCTATGTCCTGAAGATGGAGGCCCAGAACCAAGTCTTACTGTCTTTTGAGTTAATCGTTATTATTTGTTCTGGGATCATTGTAACTATAAAAATCCGTCAACTGGTGGCCAGGCCTCTGGTGATGAACCGTTTCACACCTAGCTGTCCCTCAGATGACAGAAATATAGAGTCTTCCATATGCAAAGCCTTTCTAGTTTGGAATACTTGTGAAATCTTGTCCTTTACTAGTGTGGCATTTAAGAATCCATTTTCATGGTAGGATATTAGAGGAGGACACTGTTTAACATTGCCTTTTGGCTTTTCAACCTTTCCAGTTACCCTATTACATCATACATGCATTAAGAACAAGATGGTGGGGTGACTATAAGCTCTTCTGATAAAAAATAGATGGAAACAGAGGTAACTTGGCTCCTCCAGTCTGTTGGCAACGTTCTTTTGGAATAGAATTGTTAACCAATCCCAGGCCATGTAGCTTGTCTCCCCTCTATCCTGTCTTGCTGATTCCAAGGCTGTGGCAGCAGTAACGGCCTTTCCTCTTGGTTGGATGGATTTCCTGTTGACAGAAGGCCACAGATTTGGCCATGGCTACCTTTGTTACCGATTGATCTACTTTCTCTTTTACCCTTGATTGCAAGTGAACAGAAATAAACAGGGAGATATTGTGAAATGCATATGGCGCAGGTAGACCGATGAGAATCATAATCTCATTTGCCTCATCGTAGCTTCAGAGTTATGATCTCAAGATTAGCTTTTATGGTAGGGGACTATATTAGTCATCAAGGTGTTTATTTGAATGTTTCATTCTGACAGCCTGAGCTCATGTCGATCAAATGATGATGTTAGTGCATCCTTGAATGAAAGGTCTCTGAGTCATTTTGCACACTTAAAGAATGTACCCTATTCATCAAGTCCATTCTTAAATTGTTGAACTTGAGTGCTACTATGCTCTGTGCATTTAGATAGAAGTACCTAATAGCTTAAAGTTCAGACCTGTAATTCTAGGTGACTCTTGTTTCTGAACTTTTAATAGACTAGTAGAACCAAATTCTTAAATGTAGTATAATCAGATGTCTTTTTTTTCTTTATATTGTATTATGAACTTCAGAACTGAATTATTCTCACCTGGTGAACAGCCCCATAAAGAAGGGCAAACCAGCATTTAGAGCGAGACGCTGGGATTTGGGAGCCATAGAGTCATAAAATTGCACAGTTGTTAAGTGACAGGTCAAGTTATCTCGTCAGGTGGTGTTTTAACTCCAATAGAAACAGAGGCCACATAAGGATCCCTAAGGGCTGCATACTCTTTCTTTTTTAGTAATACATTAACACATTAAAACCAGACAGGAATTAGATTTTAATCTAGTTCAGGCCATGCTTGACAGTGTTGTGGGCTGTGTGTGGCCCGTGTGTTTCTAGTCCAAACTCTCCCCACAGCAAGGATGCTACCTGTAAAATCCCTGAAAATGGTCATTTAAGCTTCCACTTAAAAACCTCCAGTCGTGAGGAATGCATTAGCAACCCTAGGCTGCCCGTGCCATTTTTTGAGAACTTTAACTCTTAGCAAGTTTTTCCTTATGTTGAACTGAAATCTGTCCCCCTAAAACTTCCACCTCTTCACCTTAGTTCTTCCCTTTGAGGACAAACAAAAACAAGTCTAAATCCCTCCCCAAGTGTGGAAGACAGCTATCGTGTCCCTCCTTTAATTGTTTCTTCTCCAGGCTAAATATCCTTAGTTCCTTTGGCACGGCATGGTTTCAAGTCCCCTCACCATCTGGTTACCCTCCTGCCTATACTTGGATTGGAAAAATCAACTTCAGAAATACTGGATGGAGGAGGCATGGCTAGAGATAACAGTTTCTGTGTGAAAAATGTGGGGGTTTTAGTGGACTGTGAGCTTAATATAAATCATTGGCGTGACACAGAGGCAAAAAAGCTAATGCTGTCATAGGCTACGTTAAAAAATATAATGTCCAGAAGGAAAGAGGTAATAGGTTCTCTTTACTCTGCCTCGTTGGGCCATATATGGATTACTATGTTCAATTCTTGGCACTGTATTTTAGGATAGATATAGACAAACTGCACCGTTTCCAAAAGAGGATAGCCAAAATGGGGAGATTGCTGAACAACAGGACGAAGGATTATTGGCTGAAGGAACTGGGCGTAGAGAAGAGAAGACTTAGTTGTCATTTAACAAAGGGCTGTCTGATGGAAGAGAGGGATTTGATTTGCTCTGTTTGTCCCCAAAAGGAAGAGCTAAGAGCTGTGGGTAGGAGTTGGCCAGAGAGACATTTTAGATTTGAGGTGAAGGACAACTTACTTTTAGTACTAGCTGTCCAAAAATGGTCTGGGCTGCCTCAGGAAATAATAAATTCACCTAATTCTGAAGTTTTCCATCAGGTCCTAGATGACCATTTTGGGGGCGAAGATGTTTTAGAAAGAATTCTTGTTCAGATGGGAGTTAAATTAGTTGGCTGATGAGGTCCCCTCAAACTCTTCAATTTCATCAATCTCTTGATATGCTCATCACTCTCCTATCTACGATGTAGTTCCAAGAACTAGACAGAATGCTACAAAAGTGGCTTAACAAGGGCAGAGTATGACAGTATGGTCACTTTGCTTACTCTAGCAATTTTAATTATTGCAGTGAGCTTATGGACCATTAAAATCTCCAATTTTTTTTTTCTCACAACCACTGCTTTCCGGCTATATCTTCCTCGTTCTGTGTTTGTGCAGTTGTTTTTTGGACCCAGGTATAGGATTTTTTACATTTAATTTTATTAACTTCATCTTACCCACTCACTGTTGCGTAAGTCTGGTATGTATTTTCAGTGATCCCATTTTGTGACACACTGTATTACCCAGCAGTCACAACTTTGTATCACTCACAGATTTGATAAGTAAGCCATATATATGTGCACATATGTGTATGTACACACACTACCTTTATGTTATTGGTAAACAAAATGAACCCAATAGCTAGAATTTGCTTATGTCTTTGACAGTTAAAGGGTTTCTTAGGGTTACATCCTACTTTTGAACATCTACCTGCTTTAAAATCACACCAAACCTTGGTATTTAGGATGTTAACCCAGGTAAACTAATAATACAAAAGCATATTACAATGTTAAAATATCTAGAAAGCCATTTGAGAAACTGTCAGTGGATATTTCAATAGAGTTTTAAATTGAATTTGAGCACAGGCCTTTTTTATTAAAAAATAAAATCAAGTTTTTCAGGGAAAAAAAATGAGCCCAAACCAGAGAAGGTTCTGTACTAGACTGTCAATTGCCATTCTTTGGGTTTAGTCTTTGGTCTTTAAACCAGTTCTTAGTCTACCTGACTGGACTGTCATCAATCCATCTTTCCATTTTTGTCCACCTTTGATAATTGGCTTTGTTTCTCATTCTTTTCATGCTTATCCAAATGTTCTTCAACATACATATCGTCCCCCTTGCCTTGATTGGGTGGATTTCCAAACCGATGAACATCCTTTCCATGTATAATGCTATCCTGTCTTCTTCTATCTCATATGGTCCCTTTGAATTTGATGCACCCATCCCTTGCCGTGTGTGAGTCATCAACTGCATCCCATTAGGTTTCAGTAGTGCCCTGAGACGTATTTACATCCTCAAGTTAACGCCTCTAGCTCATGTTTAAAAGTTATTTTTTCTCAAATTAAAGACATAAGTCTTTAAACTCTGGTTTTTTATCCAAGATCCAACCCAAGATCTCTGACTGTCAGCAGGTCCTGTGAATGTTGTTCTATCACCCTGGACTCTAATTTCAGAATTCAAAAGATCTATGATTTTGTTGGTTTGGGTATTTGTTATCTTATCCCCTTTGTGCCTTAAGTATATGTTCTTTTAGATATACTTGGATCAGAATATTTTATTATCCCATGGTCTAAGCTACTTTTCTAAGCAAGTTGCTTTTTACATATTAGATGCTTAATGACATTTGATGATTTGAATTAGACTAGTCCTTGGATCCAGCTTGTCGCTGGATACTGATTAGCCTTCTACCCTTGGAGTAGGACATGACAGAGCTTGCATTGCCCAGGCATGGCCCAGAGAATCCAGAGTCCTCTCAAAGCATTGGAGAAAGCCTTTCATGAAGGATCTCAAACTCAGCATGTCCTAAAGCTTATCATCTTATCGCCTACGATAAAGGTCCCCCATTAATGTCCCTGTTTCTGTCAGTGGCACCACATTAAACTCCTAGAGTTGGTAAATCATCTGGCATTTGAGAAGCCAAGAACGTGGGTCAGATAGCCTAGTACCATCTACCAAAAGGTCCTCACTTTCATAGATCACTAACCTTCTAAAGCTTGTCTCAAACTTGCTGATTTCTTACTGTTTGTTGTTCTTGTACAATGATTCTCAAACTGATGTTGGGGGACCCCTAGACCATTTCAGTCTGCAAAGTCAAAATTATTTCTGTAATAATAGTAAGATGCTTTAATTCTTCATATACTAAATGTCACATAAATAATTTTTAAAAATGAAAAGAAGTCCTAAGATACAAAAGTTTGAGAACCAGTGCTCCTGTACATTTCCCGATGCTGGCTCTGGCCCCTCAGTTGCTTTCTGCTCACCTCTACCCAACTTTAAAGACTTAGAGAAATCTCCAATCCTCATGGCTAATATCTGTGATGTGATCTTGTGAATATCCTGAGGCTTTGTTGCTTCATGGCCTTGTTGCACAAGGCCTTTATATGTAAAACCCATTCCCTTTCTGGTCTTCCTTTCATGGCAGTTATCAATGGTCACCTCTCCGTAGGCCAGGAACAAGGCCACTGCTGCCCTCTGTGAACACCAGTCAAAACCATAGACCTCCTGTTTCTCCCCCAGCTCCTATAACTCCTCCTTAGGCTAGGAGAGTTACAAGGTGACAATGCCTTTACAAAATAGAGCTTCATTACAAAAGATCTCACTTTGACTATACTGGACCCCACTAGCCACTCTGTCTACACAGTGTACCGCCCACTGGCCTAATGTCCTATCAGTCATCTCAACCAATTCTCAGAGAGGACAGAGGAATTCCCCAGCTATGGATATCATCTACAGCTACTCATGGACATCTGGCCTCTTCTCAGACTAATTAAAAGCCCTCCTAGGTATCTTCTCCAGTCATTCACCCAGTCTGACTCTATTCAGACCCCATTTCACCTGGAGCCCATGAACTTCTGTGTTTTAAAAATATTTTCATGTCAATATCAATTTGTAGTGCTATGTATTTTGTTTTATGCATTTAATCTGAGAAGGTGTCTATGGGCTTCCCCAGATTGCCCAAGGGGTTTGTGATATCAAAAAGGTTAAAAAGTGCTATCATATACCTCAGTGACAGCTAATTAAGGACTTTTTCCGGGGGGATGCTGAAAGAGATTTGATCCATAGGAAAAGGAGGCTATGCAGTAGTGTGATGTAAAGAGCCCTGTACTCAGGCCTTCAAGACCGGATAATAATTGCATCTACCTCCCTGTGTTGCTTTAAGGATAAAATGAAATTATATTTGCAAAGCACCTTGCAAACCTACATAAATACTAGCTATTATTATTATTATAAGGAAAGAATGAGATAAATTTTAAAATGCTATAGAAAAAAATACCTGGCAAGAGGAAATCACTGTAGCTTCTTGAACAGGGGAATGGTATGGTCAGCTTTAGAAATATCACTTTGGCAGCTTCTTAGAGAAGGGATTATGGAAGGGAGAGGCTTGAGGCTTGGAAACCAATTAAGAAGCTATTGTAGAGGTGATGAAGGCTTGAACTGGGACAGTGACCACGTGAGTGGAGAAAAAAGAAGGGAAATAAGAGATTGTAGAAGTGGAATCCACTAAGCTTGAGGACTATTTGGAGTTGGGTGGAGAAGGAAGGGAATGAGTTGAGGTTAACTCCAAGGTTACAAGCCATGGGTGCCGGGAAATGTGGTGGTGTTCTCAACTAAATTAGGGAAATTAGCAGTTGGGGATTTGGAGGAAAAATGAAGACTGATTTTGCCATATGTTTGAAAATGCCTACAAATATGCCAGTTGGAGATGTCCAGTAAGCAATTGGTAATGCAAGACTGGAGTTTAGGAAAAAGACCAGAACTATAATTTAAGTGAAGAATTTAAAACATCAGTGGAAGGAGCCAAAAAAAGGAGATATAGAATGAACCAAGAAATGATTTAGAATAAGAAACTAATACTTATAACAATATAATACTTATTATGATGAATAAAAGTCAAGAGCTTTAAAGTTGTCATTTACATTTGTTAATCTCTTTCACCAAAAAGGCATTTAAATGGGCAAGAAACAATCTTTCTTTAAAAAAATAAAATAAAAGGAGAAGGGGAGAAAGGAATGGAGCTAGCAATCCCCAAAGCAAAGCTTTTATTTTCAGTTTAAAGTGTGTCAGGCTGCACGAGATAGTTAAGGCAGTAGTTAAAAAAGCTGAAACTTATTTTATTGAATAGTTGTAGTAGCAGATATAGTAATTCAAAAAAAAATTTTGCTCCTTCTATATAGGATTAGCTAAAATAGAAAAGATTTTAAATGCTAGATGAATCAAATTTAATATTAATGAAATCAAATATTAATTATGTGAATTTCCCTGCAAAAGAGGAGTTAATTGAGTAGATTAAAAAGCAAAACCATCAAAGCTGCTTGTAAGAAGCATATTTTAATAAAAAAAATAGATTCAAAATTAGAGGTTGGTCTAAAAATATCAGTATGCAATTAAAAACTTAAAAAATCAGGAGTAGCAGCAATGATATTAATGTTTACATTGAACTCCGAAATTAAAAAAGACAAATAAAAATGTTATGCCATTATACAGTGGTGAATATCTAATAATAATAATAGCAGGTGGTATATATGTAGCAATTTTTGGTTTGCAAAGTGCTTTACTGCAAATGTTACCTTATTTGATACATGCAGCTACCCTGTGCCATAGATGCTACTATCATCCCTATTTTACAGAAAAGGAAACTGAGACTTAAGATTAAGTGACACGCTCTGATTCTCAGAACTAGAAAGTATGTAAGGCAAGATTTGAATACGAATCTTAGGGACTTGAAATCCAAAACTCTGTTTGGCCAATAGCTGCCTCATTTAAATGTATAAATATTCAATTATACACACACATAGAGACAAAAATAATTCAACAGTTATGTTAATTAAAAAGAGTAATAGCAATATAAAATGAAATAGATAAAAATAAAATGATAATGTATTTTATAATTCATGATCAGAATATGACAAATCTATGAGAAGATTAAAAGCAAAGAAATCACAAATTAATTTTTTATTGAATAAGCTGGAAATAACTGAGTGTGTGTAGAACTAAATGTAAAAAGCAGGGGACCACACTTTTTTTTTGAATACTATTGCAATTCTCATGAAAATAAATCATTTACTCAGCTTAGTGGATATATGGTGAGCTTGGAGTTGTTAAGACCTGGGTTCAAATCCTGCTCTTAATACTTCCTAGCTGTATGACCATGGGCAAGTCACTTATTATCATCTGTAGGCCTAGGTGGTGCAGTGCATAGAACTCCAGGCCTGGAGACAGGAAGACCTGAGTTCAAATCTGGCTTCAGACACTTGCCTAACAGTCTAGCAGTGTGATCCTGAGCAAGTCACTTAACCTGGTTTGCCTCAGTTTCGTTATCTGTCAAATGAGCTGGAGAAGGAAATGGCAAACTTCTCTAGAATCTTTGCCAAGAAAACCTGAGATGGAGTCACGAAGGATCAGACAGGACTGAAATGACTGAACAACAACAACAAACAGGGCTTGGTTTCTTCATCTCTAAAATAATACCCATAAAACCCATTTCATAGGGTTGATGCAAGGCTTAAATGGTGTCATGTATATAAAGCACTTTGCAAACCTGAAAGGCTATTTAAATGGTAGTTTTTAATATTTTTTATTCATAAAGAATTATTGAGCAAATTTTAAAAAATTATGCATACTGTTTTTTACAGATTATAATGTAGTAAAATTAGAAATAACAGTAAAATGAGTAATAAAAGGAAACAAAAGGTAAAGAAAAACACTTAAAGAATAATCATATTAGGAGCAGCTAGGTGGCATAGTGGACAGAGCACCGGCCCAGGATTCAAGAGGACCTGAGTTCAAATCTGGCCTCAGACACATAATACTTACTAGCAGTACGACCCTGGACAAGTCACTTAACCCCGTTGCCCAGCCAAAAAAAAAACAATAATCATGTTAAAGAAGCATAATTGAGTTATTAAAACAAAAAAATTAAAAAGATAGAAATGTTAATGCTTCTAAAATTGTTCTTTAAAGTAAAACAATGGTGATGATTATTGCCTTTAATAAGAGAGGAAAGAGAAGAATGAATTAACTCCATAACTCCATGTTATAGAAAAGGAACAAAGTAGTCATTTAAGGGAAAATAACAATAATGGAAATAATAAAGAACAGGTAGAAAAAGTATAATGGGAAATAGGAAAACAATTGAATTAATAAATAAAACAAAGAGCTGGTTCTTTAAAGAGACCAATAAAATTAACTACCTTTTTTTTTTTGCTAATAAGCAGTTTTTTTTTGTTTTATTTTGTTTTGTTTCTTTAAAGAAAAATGACCAAAATTAGAAACAGAAAAGGAAAGATCATGGCAAATGAGGAATCAATTGAAAAATCATTCTGTTCAAAGAGCATTTATTGTTAAATGTGGCAGGCTTAAGGAATAATACTCAAAGCCATGTGCTACTAATAAAATGGTGAAGAAATGGATGATTATTTGCTAAAAATATGAATGACCAAAACTGACACAAGAAATTAATAACTTAAATAGATCAATTTCAGAAAAGAAAATAGAACAACTTTACTCCTGAATTCTTTCTTTAATAAAAAATACCTGATAAAACTTTGAAAAGAGAAATGATCACAAATTATTACTAGATCCTGAGAAACAAGAGGGCAGCTAAGTGACTCAGTGTGCCGGGCCTGAAGTCAGGAAGACTCTTCTTCCTCAGTTCAAATCTGACCTCAGACACTTACTAGCTGTGTGACCCTGGGCAAGTCACTTAATCCTGTTTGTCTCAGCATTCTCACCTGTAAAATGAGCTGGAGAACGAAGTGGCGAGTCACTCCAATGTCTTTGCCAAGAAAACCCCAAATGGGATCACGAAGAGTTGGGCATGACTGAAAATGACTGAACAACAACAATTGAGAAACAAATTACATAATGTGGTTTGTGAAACAATAGCTTTGATATTAAATTTGGCAAATGTAACATAAAATGAAAACTCCACCACTTTCTCCAATGAATATACATGAATTTAATTGAAATGCAACAGACTTCAGTACATTTTAAGGATTACTAATCATGAAAAAGTAAAATTCAGTCCAGGTGTGTAAAGCTGGTTCAGTATTAGGAAAGCCTAAGTCTGAAAAAACATCAGCTTAAAACCTTGAAAAATTATTCAATCATTAATAGATAAAAGTCTTTGAACGCCATCATTGATTTTGATGATAAAAAAAAAACTCCCAAGAACAGGAATAGAGGAATTTCCTTCAACACAACAAAATAATATTGACTTGAAACCAGGAGTCAGTATCTTTTTTTTTTGTTTGTTTTTGCTGGGCAATGGGGTTAAGTGACTTGCCCAGGGTTACACAGCTAGTAAGTGTTATGTGTCTGAGGCCGAATTTGAACTCAGGTCCTCCTGAATCCAGGGCCAGTGCTCTATTCACTGCACCACCTGGCTGCCCCCAAGGAGTCAATATCTTATTCAGCAAAGAAATCCTAGGAGCATTCACACTGAAAATAGATATAAAGCAGGGATAATCGCTTTTTGCTATTTCTATTTGATGTAGAATAGGATGTGTGTTTTAGTGAAAAGGTGATGGATTGAGAGCCAGAGAATCCTGGAGTTAGAGCTTGAACTGACCCATTTATAGATGAGGAAACTGAGGCTCACAGAGGTCAAGTAACTTACCCAGCATCATTCAGCTCATAATTATCTGAGACAGAAATCATATAGAGGTCTTCCTGATTCTAGTGGGTAGCAACCTACCCACTGTATATTATGCCAGTCCAAACAAATGGGTTCTGGTATTCATTCTACCGCTTACTAACTCTGTGGCAAGTAATTTCTTTCAGGTCTCAGTTTTCTCATCTTTAAAATGAGGGGGTCAGATTGCATGGACCCCTATTCTTTCCTGCTCTAAATCTTTGGTCTACTGGAATTATGATGTCTTTCCCTCTAGGCCTCAGTTTTCTTCTCTGTAAAATGATGATATTGGACTAAGTGATCGCTAAGATCCCTTGTAGTTTTAAAATTCTATGGGCCAACAGTATTAGGAATGTAGCAATTGTAATTTTTTTTTTAACTGAACCTGTGATTTCATTGGCATATGGAACTTTTTTTTTTTTTAAGCAATAGGAATTGACACCTTCTCTGAAATTTACAGTCTTAGAGCAGTGGATCTCAAAATGTGGTCTGTAGACTTCTGGGGGTCCCCAGGAATCTTTCAGGGGTCTATGAAGTCAAAACTTTTCATAATAATACTAAGATGTTATTTGCCTGTTAAAAAACTCCTCCCTTTTACAACTACATATCTGTATAGAGCTAGATTTTCTTTATATCTTTATATATGTAACCAAAGTAACATCTTGAAAGACTAAATGCAAAAACAGATGTGAGAATCCAGCAGTCTTCTATTAAGCCAGGCATGAAAGAATATATAAATTTATAAAACAATACTGTGTTTTTCTCTCTAGTTTTTTTTTTTGTGGAAACTATAAATTTTTTTGAGGAAAAGTTATTTATATTAACATGATGAGACTATTATCTGAATGAATTTAAAATACTTTTATAACTATGAGTTTTAATTTCTAATATGGAAAATTCAATAGGTATAACCCATATAAACAAAAGCTGTTTTGGAATATGGCATTGATTAAAATTTTACATAAAATCAAGAAATTAATTTCAGGTATGTTGCTATATTGGTAGGGCAGTTAGGTGGTATAGTGAATAGAGAACTTTCATATATATATCATATATATATTATGTAAATGTAAATGTAAAGGGATCCTGAGACCAAAAAGTTAAGAACTAGTGTCTTAGAAAGTTGCCTGGGACATGCAGCCATTATATACCAGGGATAGGACTTCAACTTACATCTTTCTGACTCTATCCATTACCCTGTCCTTACTGTTGGTTGAAATAAAAGTAGGAAAAATAGATTAAAAGCATTAGCATTGGGCAGGAAGAGATAAAATAAAATTATTAGCAGCTGCCATGATCGTTTACCAGGAAAATCTATCAACTTTCATAGAAGCTGATTGAAATGGTAAGTTCAGCAGCATCTTGTAGTTGAGAGAGAATTGACCTTGGAGTTGGAAAGATTTGCAAAAGACTATACTAGCTGTATGTAACCACGGAGAAGTCACTTAACCTCCAAGTGCCTCAAGCAAGTCTCTAAGACTATGTTACAGACTGGTTGCCAGTCTTTGTCAGTGGTGAGAATTTCTTTTTGGAGTCTTCTTATGCCACTGAACTCTCAGGTTTGGTCCAAAAAAGTTACAAGATACAAGATAAACCTACAGCAATAAAACTGGGAAGATTTGAGCGTTCACACGTGGCTCAGATAAATGTAGTAAAAAATGGCAATATTTTTTGTTTTTCAGTCATTTCTGACTTTTCATGACCCCATTTGGGGTTTTCTTGGGAAATATACTGGAGTGGGTTGCCATTTCCTTCTCCAGCTCATTTTACAGCTGAGAAAACTGAGGCAAATAGGGTTAAGTGACTTGTCCAGGGTCACACAGCTAAGAAGTGTCTAATGAAAATGAGTCTTCCTAACTCCAGACCTGGCTCTGTATTCACTACACCACCTAACTGCCCTACCAAATAGCAACATACCTGAAATTAATTTCTTGATTTTATGTAAAATTTTAATCAATACCATTTTCCAAAACAGCTAGATAATATCATGAGGAAATTTATGTGGAAAATCTTTTTTGTGGTCATAGCATCAGGGAGCACCTTGAGAAAAACAAAAACCTAATAACAGTTAGACTTTCGGTCCTTGGTTTTAAAACATATAAAAAGCATTTGTCATCAAAACTATCCTATTTTGGGCAATAAATAGGAAACTAGATGAATGGAATAGAATAGACATGTCAGGAACAGAAACAAATATATGCAAAAGATTAATGTTTGATAAACCCAAGGGAAATGAAAACTGGGGACACTATTCATTATTTAATGATTGTTGGAAAAATTGGGTTGTGGTTTGGCTGAAAATTAATTTAGCACCTCACCACACACCATATACCATAATAATTTCTAGCTAGATCATAGACTTAATCATAAAAAAGAGTAACAACAAAAAAGACTGAATAATAAATGTATCTCAACTATGGATGAGACATGGATGTTTATCTTGTAAATAGATCGAAGTAATTATAGAAAGCAAGGTGGATGAATTTGATTTATAAAAAAGTCTGTACAGCAACAGAAAAGATTGCTAAGATTTAAAACATTGTGAAAAATATACATAGCGATTTACTTTTATTTTATTATGCTGAATTTAATACACAGTAAAACAAAGAACATTTCCATATACAAAGCAAACAGAAAAAGAAGTTATATATGAAAGCATAAATCCCCATTACATAAAGGTTGCTTTTTAAAAGTAAATAAATTCGATATGTTACTTTCAAAGCTGTCCTGCTTATCTGTACCTACTGAACTTCCTTTCCCTCCCATGCATTTTAAAAGTCATTCTAATGGCTTTCTTTTCTTTCTTTCTTTCTTTCTTTTTTTTTTTGAGCAACCTTATTACTAGTTTCCCTCTCCCCCAAAGTTCACAGCAATCATGTATACTGATAAAGTATATTCTAACTTCCTTGGGGATCAAAGATATTCAAATTTTAAAAACCATGAGGAGCTGCTGGAGAAGCAGGCACACTCTTATATTGTTGGTGAAATAACAAATAGCTGGGATCTTTTTGGAGAGCATTCTGCTTGTATTCTGTAAGTGTTCTTAAAATACCCACAGCCATCGACCCAACAATCTGATAATTGAGAAGGACCTTAAATGTCACAAAGCAGAGGAAAGGGGCTGTCTGTTCCAAGATACTGATGGAAGCATTATTTGTAATTGCAATAATCTTATCTACCATCTGATGTCCAACGACTGGGTTATGGCTAAACAAGTTGTAATATATCAACCTAAGGGAATATTATGCCCCTAAGACTACATTTGAGGAATATAAGCAAATGTGAAAAGGTCTATAAAATAATCTTAAGTGAAGAAACCAGAATCGAAATATCAGCCTGTTGGCCATGGATATATGAAAGGAAAGTATGTATACATAAATACCAATGTGAATGGGCAAAACACAGGCAACCAAAATACCAAAAAAGTTCTTTCAAATGACATTTAAGGGTAAATCAAGTTGCACCTTCCCTCCCATCCTCCCTCTTGAGTTTTTAAAGGCCTGTTGTTTTTATTCGGTTGTTTTTCAGTCATGTCCGACTCTTTGTGGCCCCATTTGGAGTTTTCTTGGCCAAGATACTGGAGTGGTTTGCCATTTCCTTCTCCAGCTCATTTTTATAGATGAGGAAACTGAGGCAAACAGGATTAAGTGACTTGCCCAGGGCACACAGCTAGGAGGTGGCTGAGGCCAGATTTGAACTCCTGAAGATGAGTCTTTCTGACTCCGAGGCCTGGTTCTCTATCCATAGCACCACCTTAAAGGCCTAATGACTTGCTTTCCTCTGGTCCTGAACTCTTCCTTCCTATCCTTAGGAATACTTAAGGATTCAGAGTTTGAACTTAGTCCCACAGTGGTAGACGTAGCATGGAGCAGTAGAAGAAGCCCTGGGGCTCTGTGTTCAGAAGACCTATGTTCTAATTTTATTTCTGATACTGACTACCCATGGTATTTTGAGCAAGTCACTTAATTTCACTGGTCCTCAGCTTCCCAATCTGTAAAATAATGCACTTGCACTACATGGCTTCTCTTCAGCTTCTTACCCTGGTTTAATGATCCCTTACTAAGGAAAGACCTTGCTTGGCCTGAAAGCATAGACATGCTGCTGGTTTCCAACTTTGACCTCTTGACTGTATTCTTCCCAAGTTTAAGGAATTGGAGCTGACCTCACTGATGACAGGAGTCTAGCATGATCCAGACGGAATTCTTCTTTTCTCTAAATATATTAAGTGCAGTTCAGCTTGTCACTACTTATGGGCCCCAGGTCAAAAGAGACTAATTCAGGATTCTCTGGATCTGAAAGGAAGGATGTGGATCACAGAGGATGGTCTGATTTCACAGTCCTCTACTTTCTGAGTGGAGATGTTGTAGAGTGTAACCAGTACCTTGCCCTAAACTCAGAAGGGTTCTCTGGGAGAATATTAGCTGGTATAGTTTTTGTAAAATTTGTTAGCTACAGAGAGGAATGGTTTCAAGGGCTGGCAGAATTGCTTCAGATGTCCCTAGGTAGTTGTCCATTGTTGGAACCAGAGTGTAAATCTTGAAAATTACAATCATTACTGGTTTTCCTGCTTCCAGTCTCTCCCTTTCCAATTCACATTACATATTGTCTTCTCCCACACTAATCTTCTAGAAACACTCATTTCATCCTGTCACTTTTCTGCTCAGAAAATGTAATAAAATCCAAAGTCCCTTAGCCTGACTAATGCCTTCATGAGCAGACACTGTCTTAGCTATCTAGGCTTTTTTTCTCATTATCCCCTAGACACAGGCTCTCTGTTCTCACTGAGGCTGGTCTCTTCCCTTTTCCTGGAACACACACTATAGTCCTTCCTCCATTCTGCTGCGTGTCTAGCTCATGTCCCACCTTTACAAAAAGAAAGCTTTTCCCAACTACTCCAGCCAATCGATCTCCCCCTTCTCTGAAATTCAGTAGTATTTGTTATCTAACTCTCATTTCAGCATTTAGTCACATATTGTCATATATTATGACTTAAGTGCTTCATGCATGTCTGTCGCCTTAGTGACTAAATTGTAAGCTGGTTACATCTTATATTTTTTTTATATACCCCTTAATACCTAGCGTAATGCTAAGCATTGATGTTTAGTAAATATTTGTAAAAATCAGTGAAATTCTGAGCCTCATCCAGCCTTGTAAATAAATGTGTTAAATTTTTATTTTTATATATATAGTTGTATATTATATATTTGTAACACACATATATCATACTATAAACATGTATGCATAATTTAGATGTACATAATTTAAAAATTTTTGTTATACTGATGGAAAGTTATTTCAGAAAGGAGCTATATACCTTTAAAAACAATATATTTTGTTACCCTTCAGAACTTTACTACTTATAATTATTTGTAATTTGATGCAAAAAATTTAAATGACCTTTAAACATGTAGAGCAGAATGCATCACCATATCACTATATTCAGTTTAACTTTGGATGTTCCTTTACTGCTGAAAAGAATTAGTGATAGAGGAGGACTTGAGAGAGACATTTTATAACAAAGTCAAGGAACAAAGAAAACATTTGTATTGCTCTTCACTTCATGCTTAGTTTTAGCCTCAGTTTTGGAATACACAATGCATAAGCACGTGTTTAACTTACTATTTTTCTGCTTGTGTTCTATGGCAAAGAGCCTTAAGCTGGAATCTTTGAACTTGGTTTTAAAATTTTTCTTATAACTTATTTCAATATATTTGTTTTTTTCTGTTACTCAGTGTATTTTATTGTATGCTTTTAAAAACAGTATTCTGAGATGGGGGTACATGGAGTTCACCAAACTGCCAGGGGGTGGGTCCATGATACAAAAAAAGGGTTTTTCCTTATATGTTTTTATATCATATTTTATGATGTTCTGATTAGGGCATGGGGAAGCTCTATATCTATATAGGTATTTATAGATATAAAACCAGTAAATGGTGTCCAAGGACTGGATTCTTGGGAAGTCATGGGTAGATCATGATTCAGAGAGTCATTCCTCTGAGTAGATGGCAAGCCTCCCCAAATGGGTCTATCTATCATGCACTGTATATTCACATGGCACTTAGTATTAAATCCTTCAAGGGCAGCCTGCTGGGTCAGGTTATGCCACAAACTAGCTACTTCCCTGTAATCTGTTGAAAATAAGCTCTTGGCACAAACTTCTGTTTTTGGTCAAATTTGTGGATAGCATGAAGCTGGGAGAAGTAGCTCACATCCTGGATGAGAGAATTGGAGACCAAAAACAACTTGTTAAGCTGGAAGGAGGATTTGAAACATCTAATGTCCTGTGACTTCTCAGGTTCAAAGATCCGACTGCATAAGCACAGGATGTGGGAGACATGGCTAGAAAGCAGGTTATGTAAAAAGTCCTGGAGGTTTTCATGAACTGCAGCCTCATTGTGAGTCAGCAGTGTGGTGTGGCAGCCAAAAAAACCACTAATGAAATCTTTAGCTGCATTAAAAAAAAAATACAGCTTAAAGGGTGAGGAAGGGAAGTCTCACTATCCTTTGCTCTGGTCACACCACAATTAGAGAGCTATGGTTAGAAGAGAGCTCCCAGGATGATTAGGGGAATATAGACCGTGTGATAGGAGATTAGTTTAGTGGATGTGATTATATAGTATGGAGAAGGGGAGTCTTCAAGGGGGTCATGATAGCTGTCTTTAAGTTCTTGCAGAGGCATCAACCTTGTTCTGCATTACTGTAGATGGCAGAATGAGAAACAATGATTGGAAATTACAGGGAGGCATATTTAGACTCAGTATAAGGAAAAACTTCTTAGCAATTAGTACTGTCCCCAAATGGATTGCACCGCCTTGAGACCAAATGGTTCCTGGCCATTGACATTCTTCAGTCAGGGCTGGATAACCACTTGTCACAGGTATAAGAAAGAATCCCCCCCTTAGATGATTTCTGAGACCAATTTCAGTTGTAATTTTTGTTAATTTTATACACAAAAATCTTTTCTAGATTTGTCAAGAAAAATCAAAAGAGATAAGCTAAAGACAGATGAACTCTATATAGATCATTAGAAAAATAAAATTGAGTATGTCTTGGTTAAAGATGAAAACTTTAATAGCTATAGCAGGGAATAACAATTAACAACTTTGTGAATCAGAGTTCTAGTTATGATTCTGCGTAAAGAGTAACCATTTGTTAGTCTAAGTGAAAACATGCAACCTAGGTACCAGCAAATGAAAATGTTTGCTTAATCTAGATCCCTGCTTTGAAAGGCAAATTATGTAAAATTCTGATATCTTTGATAAAATTTAAATATATTACCATTAACTAATGGTCACTAGTAAATATAAACCATCATATTTGAGAAAGAAAAATAATGAGGCTTGAAAACAGAATCCTAATGAATGAATTTACTGTTTTGGGTTTTGTTTTTTTCCCCTACTTAGGACGTGAACAGGTATTATATATATATTCAATTAAGAACTTGCATAGTTTTGCAACCTTCATGGAGGTTAAGTCGGTGAAATTGTAACACCAACTTACCATTTGGATACTGTCAACCCTGATACTGGCTTTTCCTGTATTTCACATATCCATTGATTACTTTATGGGAGGATGAATTTGCCTACCACGTTATGAGAAACACAAGAGAAAATAACCTGAATATAACGTTTTTGCCACATGTAATAACTGTCACAATACCATTTTTTTAGGGTATATGTTGGAGCCAGACCCTGACAAGAGGCCAGACATTTATCAGATCTCGTACTTCTCATTTAAGCTCGCCAAGAGAGAGTGCCCCATTCAGAACGTTCAGGTATGTGAAATTGTGTCTCTAGGAGAGAAGGATCTAGAGTGGCACATACTCATGTTGTCACTTAGTGAAGTGATCCAGAACACTGGATTTAAACCTTCTGACTGGGTCCAGATCTCATCTCTGTTATTTGCTTTTGCTGTTAAGTCATTTTTTTTTCAGTTGTGTCTAATACTCCATGACCTCATTGGTGGTTTTCTTGGTTAAGATATTGGAATAGTTAACTATTTCTTTCTCCAACTTATTTTGCAGATGGGACAAACAGGGTTAAATGACTTGCCCAGAGTCACACAGCTAATTAGTATCTGAGACTAGATTTGAACTCAGGAAGATGAATTTTCCTGACTTCAGACCTGGCAATCTGTCCACTGTCCCACCCCCTCTGTTATTTACTAGCTATAAGCTTGTAATATAGACAAGTCCCTTAACTTGAGCCTTGGTTTTCCCATTTATAAAATGGCACTACCTACATCACTGGGTTATTATGAGGAAATAAGCCATAAATCAAACTTGCAAAAGTATATAGACATGGCTATACCTATATTTATGCAATGTGCTATCATTGACCAATAGTTGGCCTTGTAATCAGGGTGCCCTAGGTTCAAGTCCTGTCTCTGACATATACCAGCTGTATGGCACTAGGTAAGTCACTTAACCTATCAACACCCCAGGCATCCATTAAGTTGCCAAACTAAATAGAGGGAGTTTCCTCACTGGGGTGCTCCCTACACCAAGGAAACCACAAGTTCAGTCCTTTCCCTAACACTTGTTCCAGAGAATAGAACTCTTCTAGTACAGTTCACCGTAGATTCTGTTTCTATCGCATTGACTTAAATTTATTAATTTGCTAATAATTATCAATCTATGAATAGTCCTGTAAATAATTAAATTATTAAGTAATCAATCTCATCAGTAAATTGAGTTGACAATTTGGGGCAAATACAGGGTGGGCAGGGAGGGCAATGTCATGGAGGGGTATCTTTTGTAATATACCAGAAGCCCTGTACATCCTAAGAGTTGTTGATTCCACTTACTGGTCTCATTTCCCTTGGTAATGGACCTGCTGATTTTCCTTTGTCACCCAAATCTGCCTGAACTATAGAAACTAGGAGTGTGGTATGGAAGAAAGAACATTGGAGTTGGAGTCGGAGGACCTGGGTTCACATCTTGGCTTTGCCATTGATTATCTGTGTGACCTGTGGCAAGTCACTTGACTTCTCTGGCCTCAGTTTTCTAAACTTTATAACACTGAGGTTAGAATCCTCATAGATTGGAACAGAGGACCCTTTCTCCTTCTACTTCCTATGATGCTGTAATTTATAAATTTCTCCTGTGCTTGAGAATTCCAAGCTCCATACCTCCTAGCTTCCAGAGGTTAGTTTCTTTCCTTTTTCGATCTGGGTTTTTAAATTGATCTATATCTTTTGAATGTTACCAAGCAGTGCCATCACAGATTGGACTCCAGCACTGAGAAAATAGCAAAAGTACTAGATTTTCAGTGAGATCCCTTATGTTCAAATCCTTCTCTGCCCTTCAGCAAAGTCACACTAGAACTGTTTCCTTAGCTGTAAAATAAAGGTGTTGGTTTGATTGACCTCTGTAGTCCTTGAAAATTCTTTCATTCTGTTTAAAACAAATCAGCCCTTGTGTCTCTTAGTGCCTGAATTATTCTGTATTTCAAATGTAGGCAGCTAAAATAAGGAGTACCTATAAAAAGAACTTTATTTGTCCACAGTTTGTTATTAGCCTGTTATCATTCCGAAATCAGCTTTCTGTGTAGTCAGACCACCGCTAACTGTAATGAAAAAAAAAAGATCAAAATTGGCACAAAGCTGGTGGAAAGAATAAAAATGATAAAAAAAAAGATATGAAAAGACAGAAAAGATGAGGAAAACCAACTCCATCCTGACCCATTTAAAAACAATTTATTGATGATGAAAAATGGCCTATGGCTAGAATACAGGACATAGTCTACAAGAATTACATGCAGAAGTTTAAGCAGTGTAAATTAATTGCCATAACAAAGAGACTGCAAGATCATGAAAAGCACATTAATCATCGAACACTTAACTTACTTGCCAAGTAGAGAGAGATAGCATTCTAGGCCAACACTGGTTTGGAATATAAAATCATTTGCAAAATCTTAAAGGAAAACTGATGGTAAATCATAAGAAATATTTCCTCATAAAACAATGGAGGGAGAATGGAGAGTAAAAATAATCTAAAGAAAGCTTGGTCAGAGACTCAACTAGGCAAAGTCATCCTGAAGATATTTAAGAATGAAGGTGGAAGGGCAATAGAAAAAAATGGAAAATATTTTTATGACAAACTTTTTCACCATCAAGCTATGAGCCAGCACACTTGGACTCTTAACATCACAGTTCTGATGTATTGATGGATGAGGGAGAAATGACATTGAAGAGGGCAATGATGAGAAAAAAATTTGAGTTAGATCAAGCATAAATGGAAGAGATTCGTGCTATAGGTAACACAGTGTTGAAGACATTGAGAAATCAATTCACAAGGTACATCTGAAGAAGGGGGAGACTCCAAAGGCATGGAAACCTTATTATAATGAAAAAAGCTGACCACAATTACCACTGACCTAGACCTTTATACCTATTTTCCCAGCTATATAAAATTTTTATGAGAATAGCTTACTTAAGCACATCAAGGACATCTTTGATGTAGTTGTTAGTAGGGAATGTAAGTAGGTTTTTCAACATAATATTCCCACAATCAACCACATCTTTATCATCACACAGTTGACTGAGAGACACAGAGAATATTTTATTGTGCTTTATTGTTTGTTGATCATAAAAAGCATTTGGTTCAGTAGAGCTAAATGCCACTTTAAAGGCTTTTTCACAAAGGTTATTCCTTTGCATACATAAATAGCGAGATAATCTTGTTCAATGACCTGCTGATCATTAAGATCAGGCAAGGTGTTGCTATTGTCATAAAGGAGACCTAACACAAACTCCAAGTTGAAGAGAGACTCCTTATGGATGATGGTAAGGTGGGTGACTTTCAGCTGGTTGAACTGAGTCTGGAACACTACAGAGCTCCCTGGAAGAAATCCATAATCACTTAAAAGAGTTTGGTCCAACCATCCACACTGTAGAAACCTAGGGCATGAAGAAGGCCTGTTATCTAAATTATCATTTGTAGTTGAACAGACACCAAAAAGAGTCTTTCTCCCTCCTTCTCCCATCTCTTCACTCCTCCTCTTCTTTCCCTTCTCCTTCCCTATTCCTCTTCTTCCTCCCCTCTTTCTTCCTTCCCACCTTCCCTATCCTTTCTCAACAGATAGTACAAATGGACAATGATTTGGGCCTAGAATTAAACAAGAGTAGGGCAGCAGGCTAGATTGCCTTCTTAAAAGTACAAAGCTTCTTTAATGGCCTCATACTTCTTCCAGGAGTAGTCATCTTTTTAATACCAATATCCTACTGGTGATGTTGTATGTCTGCAAGTCATGGAACACTATGATTTCCAAAGAATTCAAAATTAGTATCACATAAAGGGCATTGGAGAGGTTCATAGTAAGTGAGAGTTGACGTTATCACATAACAAATAAGAAATTATGAAAAGGAACCAGAGTAAAGGATATCATCAGAAAAATATGATGAAAAAGATGGCCTGATTCCATTATTAGAATGAGTGATATAATGAGGGACAGTCCATGTGCTCCATTGGTATCCTTTCAATGTCAGATGTAATGAAGGAAGGCTCCCAGCATGTTGGGTGGATCCCTGTGACAAACCTAAGGACATGGACAAGAATTACACAGTATGGGCAGTCATGAATGGGTTTCAATCTGCATCTGTTGAGGAAAGAATTTACGTTAGTGAAGTCCTAGATCCATTTGAGCAATCAACCCATTCTCCCATTCATCAATTAATTTTCCCATTCAAAGATAGACTCAATAATCATTTAGTATTCAAATTAGATTTTGTCTCTGAAAAATGTGGGGATTCGACTAGTTAGCAACTGAAGTGCCTTTCAGCTCTCAAAGTCCATGAGAGACAGCACAATCCCATGACATACTGTATAAAGTTTGTTGGACTTGGTATCAAAAGACCCGAGGTCAGCTCCAGATCACAGTGCTTACTGTTTGTGTGACCATGGACAAATCACTTAATCTTTCTTAACTCTTCAATGTGTCCATCTGTATAATGGGGACGATAAGAGAATGCATCCCGCACGGGGCTATTGTACCAAAAGTCTTAACAGGTATAGTTTTAGGTTGGCTGAGTTCTTCCTAGCAGAGGGGAGAGTGTGCCTCTTGGTGAAGTGGAGTGGACTTTATGGATCACAAACCGTTACTCCATTGGTACTTTGACTGACAGCAGCTAAGTCTGACTGAGCCAGTCAGGTTAATCAGCATCGTTTGTATCATGCACTCTTACACAGGCTGCTGTCACCTCCTATGCTGCCACAGGTTGTATCCTGAGTTAATGGGAGGAATGAGCATTCTCACCCCAATCAGACTGAGATCAGAAGAAGGGCATGAGTTCATGTATTTCCTATCATCCACTAGTCAGAATACTTGTCATTTTGTTCTGCTATCTGTGTTGCCCAAGGTGCGTGGCATCTTTCTGCTCTTAACTATTCCTGATGGCTTGGAGGTTATTTTGTTCTTTTTTTGTTTTGTTTTAATCCACAGAACTCTCCCATCCCTACTAAGCTTCCAGAACCAGTGAAAGCCAGTGAGGCAGCTGCTAAAAAAACCCAGCCAAAGGCCAGGTAAGAACTACCTGGTTAAACATACTTCATGGCCTCATGGGAGTGGGCAGGTTGAGAATCTGCCCCAGAACCAAGGGGGCACTTGCAATCTGCAAGAAACTCTTTGAAGTGATCATATTTTTAGGGGTGGGAAGGTCCTGATCTATGATTTTTCATCAGGGTGAGGATACTCCCAGTGTGTAAACTCTCTTTTCATTGCCAATGAGTATATGATACTTAGAGAGTTATCTGGGGCAGTAAATGACATGTCTATGGTCACACATCTAGTATGCATCAGAGGTATGTCTTCAACATGGGTCTTTTCTGACTCCCAAGGCCAGCTCTCTGTCCACTCTTCCACATTTGTTCTCTTGAGGTGACCATAAAGTAAAAGTGTTTTTTCTGATATAGCTACCAGAACATCTCCATCTAAAGTGTTATCCCTGGGAAGCAATCCCACTAGGATGCATCCACTTAATCCAGTGAGGCTGTTGATGGAACAGACATTTCTGAACATGACTATGCTTTAACCATTGCTTTCAAGAGTTTACTAGCAGGAGAGCATAGCAGATATGGAGTCGGAAAACTTGGATTTGTATCATGGCTTTCTCATCTCCTAGTTGTTTGACTGTGGGCAAAAGCTTCATCTCTCTCTCTTTCTCATCTATGAAACAAGGAAGTAGGAGATTCTAATTTTGAGACTCTCTTCCAACTATATATCTAACAGTGTTAAGATAATTTGAATTTTTCCTATGCTTGGGAATTCCAGACTCCATACCTCCTAGCTGCCAGAGTTTGGATCCTTTCCTCAGTTTATCTAAATGGTAAATGGGGAATAATCATACCCATACTACCTGCCTAACAAAGTTGTATGGGCAAAGTATTTTGTAAACCTTGAAACCCTATAGAAATATGAGTTACTATGCTTCAAAGCTGGTTTAAGCCACCAAGAGAAAATCAACCCTACTTCTTTGTACTTGTACCCTATAGAAGAAGTGCACATAAATAGTCTTACAGATTAGACCCATTTCCTTGCCTCATTGAGCTTCCATTCTATGATAGGTACACAACACAACAGAGAAGAATAGCAAAGAGGACTATCTTCATCTCTCCTTATTAAGGCCTGATATAAAGTTCTTAGAGAGTCACGGAGTTCCAGTTGCTTGCCTGAGCTTGCTTTTTTCTCAGTCCCACTCAGAGCCATATGTGAGAACCTTATATTAATGGGGCCCCAGAACTAGTTGTGGGCACATAAAGAGGAGGGTTGCCAGATGGTGTCTCCAAATGCCTCAGTGTGCTTCTGGCCCTTTGTCCAGTCACGTGTGTCTTCTTCTTCAGTCTTAATGTGAATGATGAGTCTCCTCCCTTATTCCCTTTACCCTCCAGTGTTCTCTCCTTACTCTGCATTCAGCTTTATGCCACCCCATTTCCTTTCCGTTTTTCCTTTCCAATCTTCCTTCTCAAAGTTTCTTCAGAGGCAGCACAATGTAGAACATTGGACTTAGAAAGCCAAAAGAGAGAGACTTCATTCTAAACCCTACTTTCAACCCTTACCAGTTGTGTGAGCATAGGCAAATTACTTTAGCATTTTTGAGCCCTCAGTTTCCCCATGTGTAAATGAGGAGAATACTTGTACTATTTACTTCACAAGATTATTAAAAACTATACAGGAAGCATTTTTGCAAGCATTATAGCACTATCTAAATGCTGGCAATTCTTCTTCACATTGCGGTGTTTTGGGGACTGGCTGTCCATACCACTTACAAACAGTGGGATATAGAGCTCCCTGGGGTCCCATGTATTCAGAAATGGGCCAGGCTAGGGTGAGTATGGACTTTTGGTTTAGCTATGTCAATCCCTCAGTAAGCTTTTTGCAAACCTCTTCTGTGTGCTAGGCGCTGGGAATTCAAAGACAGGAGTCTCTGCCCTCAGGAAGCTTATCTTCTACTGAGGGAAACATGTAACCACATAAGTAACTATGTAAGTAAATAAAACATATTGCCAAAGCAAGCACAAAGCAATTTGGCAGGAGGTGGCCCTAGCAAATAAGGAAGGCAGTAAAGACATCATGTAGGAAGGGGGCACTTAGACCTAAACATTGAAGAAAAAAGCAGATTGGAGACATTCATAATAGTAGTTCAGTCCATGCCCAGCTATTGCTATTAAGTCAGTTCATTCAGCCTTCATCTCTCCTGTGTGTCTACCCAAAGGGCAGACTTGTAGCACAGCCCATGCATTAAGCATCTTTGACAAGATCTCATCTGCCCTCTGGGAGCAAAGCCATGTAGCTTGTACCAAGTTAAATGGGAGTCATGAGTGTTGCCTTGTCCAAAAGGAGCAAGAATGCACAGAAATGGCTCAAAGCCCTTTTCCTGGATAATCTTTTATTTTATTTCTCCAACTCACTCGCTGGTGTCAGCTTCACCTGCTGATGGAGATACCTGTTTCTCTCCGAAGAGAAGTCTTATTCCCACTGCTTGCCGGCCTGACAGCTAGATGTAATTCGATTGGCGTTCTTTATCTTTATGTCTGTGGCCATTTTAGGCAGCTGGCCTGAATAATCTCTTTGATTCAGAAAGTTTTGACAGGAGTTGAGATGGTCTAATTTTGTCAGAGGTTCTGAGACCTCTTAGTCACACCTGAGAAGATGAAAAAGCACTCAGAAGGTGCTGTCAGGGATGCTTTTGTCCCTGGCCTTGCCAAGGAAGCTATGCCTTAAAACCTCCATTGGGTTGCATGAGAACTGCATAAGACCGTGCCCAGGGACACACAGAACACAGAGACGCTTAGGAGAATCTGCCCAGTAACTGGATATACCAGAGCTGCATTGCTTTCCCACATAGAGGGTCTGCTTGCTCTAATTTATGTGAACATAGTCATCTTTGTATTTTAAGGGCCAGTTTAGAAATACCAACCTGGTCAACATTTATTAGTTGAGGACTGTCAGCATCCTCAGAGGGGAAGAGAGTCTGATGTCTTGCATTAGGGTTGTTGGCAATAGCTGCTCTGACCTTTTGATCACAGTAAAAATCTCACATCAATAGCCTTTCCCAAGTATGCATCTTTCATTTTCACTTCTAACTTGATTTTTTAACTTTCATAGGCTGACGGACCCTATTCCCACAACAGAGACGTCAATTGCACCTCGCCAAAGGCCGAAGGCTGGACAGACCCAACCAAACCCAGGAATTCTCCCTATCCAGCCAGCCTTGACACCTCGAAAGAGGCCCACTGTCCAACCCCCAGCTCAACCTACAGGTAAAGAAATTGGTCAGCTGAAGTAGCCTAATTTACCTCGTCGCCATCATGGGCCTGGAAGCTTTTGCCGGATGATTCCAGCCTCGCCTGGAAGGGGGCATGGGGACTGGTTAGCATGGCTTTAAGAATGAGGCCTGGTAGCATCATATTGACTGAGCTACAGGACAACTGGGCACCTTTTTTAGAGATGAAGAGGATGGCCTTGCGCCCAACTTCAGAGAGGCAGTGCTAGACTGGCTCTGATCTCACAGCTTATCTTTCATTCTCTCTGCTCTCTGGGCTTACACTTACTCCTTGGGTAACCTTGGGCACTTCTCTGGGGTCCAGTTTCCTCACTCTTAAGACCTGTGCTTCTATGAATGCTGTTTAAAATAAATTAAGAAGCATTTATTAAAAACCTGCTGTGTTCCAGGCATTGTGTTAAGCACCAAGGAAACTAAGAAGCAGCAAAAAACAGTTCCTGCCCTCAGGGAGTTTACATTCAAATGGGGGGCACAACATGTATCTATATAGACAAGATACACAGTAACTTTAAAGAAGAAGGTACTAGCAGGTATGGGGGTCAGGCTAATTAATAGCTAGCTTTCATATCACACTTTAAGGTTCGCAAATTGCTTTGCAAATATAATCTCATTTGTTCTTTGCAGCAACTCTGGGTGGTAGGTGCTATTATTACTTCCATTTACAGAGGAGAAAACTGAGGCAGACAGGTTAAGAAATTTGCCCAGGGCCACATGGATAGTAAGTGTCTGAGGCTGGATTTGAACTCAAGTCTTCCTGACTCCAGGTCCAGTGATCTATCTAATGCACTGAGTCTTGAAGGAAGCCAAAGATTCTCAAAAATTGGAGGTGAGGTGGGACAGCATTCCAGAAACAGAAGGTGGCCAAGTGCAAAGAGATGGAAGATTTGAAAGTATGTAGTGCTGGCTGTGTGAACCTGAGCAAGTCACTTAACCCTGTTTGTCTCAGTTTCCTCATCTGTAAAAGGAACTGGAGAAGGAAATGACAAACCACTCCAATGTCTTTGCCAAAAAAACTCCAAATGGAATCATGAAAAGTTGGACATGACTAGAACAATTCAACAACAGGAAAAATGCTAGAACAGAAGCAATATTGCAGGCAAAAAAGACTGGGGCATCTTTTTGATACCTAAAGAGTTCTTGCCTTTCTCCTCATTATTTATTAAGTTCCTAATCTTTTCAGGGCCGTGTGTTCAATGCTAGGGATGGAAAGATGAAAAATGACAAAGTCTCTACCCTTAAGGATCCTACTGTCTATGGGGATAGATAGTGTGGGAGGGAGGACAAGTACACAAGTGAGGAAGATACAACCTTCAGTGCGACAGAGACAAAGGAGAGATCACGTTCGGCTGGGAGAAGCCATGAGGAGTGACTAGAAGAGGCGGCACCTGGAATGGGGGTGGTGGTGAGGAGCACAGGCAAGTGGAGAGCAGAAATTCTTAACCCTCTTTGTGTCACGGATTGCTTTTCAGAATGTTTTTAAGTGAGTAACACAAAATATTAAGATCACGAAGGAATCTAATTATATTGAAATGCAGTTATCCAAACATTAAGGGAAAAAAAGTGTTCATGAACCCCAACTAAAGAACCCCTGATGTAGAAAGATTGCAGTCCAAGTCTAGGAGACAGCTGGCCCATATGCATGGAGGTAAGAACAGACAGAATGAAATGAAAATTAATAATCTGGTTTGGTTGGAATTTGAGAGTCCCTGAAGGAGAATAGTTCTTAAAGGAGAGGTAGGTTAAGGCCAGATTGTGCAGTGACTTAAATGCCTTGATAAATGGCCATCTGCTTATGTAAAACACACAAAAATCAGATACAGGCTAACTTTGGAGAGGAAGACATTAGCTGTTGTGGGAAATGGAAAAGACTTCAAGCAGTAAGAGCCATTTGAGCTAAGTCTTAAAAGAAAACAGGGTTTCTAAGAGATGGAAATTAGGGAGCCCATTCCAGGCTTGGGGGAAATCCAATACAAGGATAAGGAGTTAGGAGATGGACTGACATGTGTGAGGAACAGTTAGTAGGCCAGTATGGTGGTACTTTTGGGTATACAGAACAGAGTAATATAGAACAACACTGGAAAACTATGAAAGGGCCAGCCATTTCACCATCCATTTCCTGATTTATTGGTCTAAATTAGGACCAGATGAAAAATTTCACCTATTACTTCCTCTGTATTCTCTAAGAGGAATCAGCAAGGCAAGGTGAGAATTTTCAGTGGCTCTTTTTAGCAGACAGCACACCCTTGCAGATGTCTTCATAGTTAAATTCACAAATACCCAGCCTCCATGTCAGTTTTGTGATCTGTACCTAAAGTTCATTATTAATTTCCTCCATCTGGCCAAGCAGTCTGTAACACACTCCATCCACAAAATCACTTCTTTTTATCATTCCTTTTTTCTTCAACCAAATACTCATCTATCCTTTCTAGCTACTCTGTCTCTTTCGAGCAAAGTACACATTTCTATCACCATATTCCAGTCATGTTGGAATAAGGCATCTTGATGTAAGATCTACTTACATTACTCCTTAAATTAAAAAGATCTTAATTTGATTTTATCATCTCTACTGTTTTTATCAGCATACAGCAAAGTCATAATTAGTATGAATCCTGTGAAATCACATTATTTAAATTCATACTGCATATTTTCATTGGCCTGGAACTAACTACATTTTACATAACTATAACTTCGAATAGTGCTAATTCAACCACTTCGCAGGACTCATTTACATTAGCTGGGACCTAGCTATATTGACCTGAGCCCATAGATATTATTTCTGGCCCTCTTTCCATTTATTTTCTCTTATAAATTAATAGACATCTCAATTATTTTTTTCTATATCATACCTTCAATTTCAAGGTATTTGGTTTAGCAGCTGTATCTGGGCATTCTTTTCCTTCCCTCTCCATTTTCAGTTTCAAATGAACTGATCTTGAGGAATATATATTTTCTTCCTTGAATGTATGTCTCAGAGACAGAGAGCCTCTCTAAGAGCCAGATTATTTGCAGCTTCATTTTGAATGTGTCATTTATTCCCCAAAGAATCACTAGAAATGAATGCTAGTCATCAGGCATATACTCCAGAAGGATAGCATACCACCTAATTGACCACATCAGTGAGTCAATAAACATTTATTAATGCCAATTATGTGCCAGGCACTGTATGAAGTGCTAGGGATACAAAGAAAGGCAAAAGACAGTCCCTGCCCTCAAAGAGCTCACAATCTAACTGGGGAAAACAAAACATAAAGATAAGCTGAAAGCAGGCAAAAGGGAGGATACTCAGCAGGGTCATGATGAAGTCCTACAGCAAGGTGGGAAAATGAAAGATGTGGCAGTCCTGGGTGCTCTCCTTTAATGCAGGATCTGGAAGGAGGCTTCTGATGTCTTCCCTCTACCTTCTCCAATCACAGGGAAAGAGGGGCACTGAGTACTAAGAGGTGCTAAGGAAGTATGAGTTTCAGAGTTGATGTGATCTTGCAGGATGATGAGTTTCAACATCAGGTTATATATGATAAGTATTTGTATCCCTAAACAGTACTCTGCCTTCCTGAGACCACATAAGGCAGGGGTGGAGAACCTACAGTAGGGCCACATGTGGCCTCGTCAAAGGTTCCCCACTTCCACCCCTGAATAAGGAGAATTCTTTTTAGTTCTCTACACAACATTTTGGAAGGAAATTAATAGCATAGTCAGCAGAGGACAGTTATACTGGTAAAGGCATTCTCCCAGGTCATTTTACAGATGAGGAAACTGAGGCAAACAGGATGAAGTGACTTGCCCAGAGTCACACAGCTAATAAGTGTCAGGAAGAAGAGTAGGCAGTTTCACTAAGCACTTGTTGGGAAAGTTGCTGTGCGGATTCTTAGCTAGGTGTGGTTTGAACTAAATTTGGTCTCTTCCACTGTTCAGCATCTGCTCTGCCACATTTTCTGTGTCTTTCAGCTTCCTGAAAGTTGTTTAAATTTCCATCATCTTCCTCAGAGTCTCTCTTCTGAGTTTTTGTCTTAAATCATTTCTCCTATTTTTTTGGTAAGTTGCAGCATAAAGAGATGTTCTCCAAATCTTTTCATCTTCTAACAAGGAAACCAACTTACATTTAGTACTCACCTAGTTGTAGATTTCCTGTGGGAAAAACTGCACATGTGGTGCAATACCTTCATGTCAGTGGGGACAGTTCTCCCCAGTTGTTTTCCATACCTTCAAAGCCCCAAATTTCCATTTCTTTGTGGATTTCTACAATTTGCCCCCTGCTAACAGTCGTAGCAAACAGACTGCTTGTCACTCCTGTTTTTTGCACCATGGAAGCCCAAGCCCTGTTTCTTTATCCTATTTTTGAATTTCTTTTTTTTTTTTATGATTAACCAAACACGAACAAAAAACAGGATTGAATTTCTGTTATGTAGTTTTGGCTTTTTAAGTGAACATTAAATTTAACACAGTAATAACAATCAGTCTGCTGATTAATCAGAGTTGTTTTCCTTTCCTGTACTATGATCAGCATGTAAATTGTTCTCTTGGAACATTATGCTTTCTCACCCTATCTTGTGTTATCTGACAATTATTCATCCAGATGAAAGTAAAAAAAAAATTAATAACATTTTATACATAACTTAATATAAACTGTTACCATGACTAGTAACTACATGTGAAATAATCATGCTGAAGAAATCAAAACTGATAAATACTTCTTGCTTCTTGCTTTCTTCTACTGAAGATAAAAAATGACAAACAAAACAAAGCAAAGTAAACAAAAACTCTTGGCTTCTTCACCTTTTCTTCACTGCTTAACTCTTTTCTCTCACTCTGTAGTCCTGCGTGTGACTTTCATTGCAGTTCTCCTGGTACAGATTGCCCTACGTGAAAGTGATTACATAATATCAAAACACTGCTAGTGACCCAGTATAAACAGTAGTTGTGATCAGTAATGATCTCTTTGCTTGATGATCCTGCTGAAGATTTACAAATTCCTAGTCACTTCCTTCTTCTTTTATCTTCTTTCTGCCCCAGTCAAAAACGAGATGTTTTCTTTTTGTTATGTTACTACTTCTGGAATTTGTGGTCAAAAGTATTTTAGACTCTCGCCATGAGCCATGTTATATCCTGTATGTGCCCTGTTGATTTTTGTGGGCTATGGTCAGGGCAACTGAACCTGGAAATGTACCAGGAATTTGCATGCACTGGTAATGAGGAGCTCCTTTTTAAGCATCCGTTACCGTTTCCCTGTTCCTCTCACCTCCAACCTGGATCCCAGAGAATGTCCTGTGAGTGGTGATGGTATCTGGAATCTGACCTGTGAAAGGACCACTCTTTTAAGGAGCAACAGGTGAGGGAGGGTGAGGTTACTGTCACATGGTAGCCTACTATTTTTAAAAATTGTTTTGTTTTATTTTCTGATCCAAATTCTCTCCATTCTAGTTCTCCCTTCACCACTAACACCCATTTAGAAAGAAAGAAAACCAAAACCTATTACATATACACATGTATAATCATGCAAAACATTAGCCATATCCAAAAAAAGCAATATACCTCAATCTGCGCTCTGAGTCTGTCCTCTTTCTATCTTCACATGGGAGCATATTTCAGCATTAGCCTTTTAGAATTAGGGTTGTTCATTATATTGATCAGATTTCCTAAGTCTCTCAAAGTTGTTTGTCTTTACAATATTGTTACTCTAAAAATTGTTTTCCTAGTTCTGCTCACTCCATTTTGCACTATTTCATACAAGTCTTTCCAGGTTTTTCCAAACTATCTCCTTCATCCTTTCTCACAGCACAGTAGTATTCTATTTGCATTCATATACTACACAACTTTTTAGGCCATTTCTCAATTGATGAGTATCCTCTCAGTTTCCAGTTCTTTACTATCACGAAATAAGCTGTTATAAAAGCTTATACATAGGAGTCCTTTTCTTCTTTCTTTGATCTCTTTAAAATATAGACATAGCAGCAATATTGCTGGTTCAAAAGGTATGCATAATTTGATAACTTTTTGGACATAATTCCAAATTGTTTTTCAGAAAGAATAAACTAATTCACAGCTCTACCAACAGCTCATTAATGTGCCTGTTTACCCCCAGTTTCTCCAGCATTTGTCATTTTCCTCACATAGCATAGAGTTCCATTATGTCCTTTATGCTATATGGGTCATTAGGACCTACTGAAAGGTGACAAGGCATGGACTGTGGCTTCCTAGGATCATCTCCTGTTCCTGTAGCCATGTATTCAAGTTGTCCCAAGTTCTGGGCACATACTGTAGTCCCTGATAAACAGATCTATGTTGCTTTTGTTCCTGGTTGTTATCAAAAGCTGTGTCCCCATAGTGCGTGCTGAGACCACTCTATTTTTGGAAGGATAGCCATTGTAGTGCTTAGTATACCCAATACCTAGACCATTATCCATATATCCAATATAGCAGTGGTGTCAAACTCAAATAGAATTGGGGACTACTAAATTACACATAAGGATCTCTTTGGCTAAATATTGACTTAGAAAACCACTCTGAACATGCAGTCCTAAGCCAGTTAGTATATACAGTTTATTTATTGTCTTTTTTTTAAATATTGGAGTCAGGAGAGACCTGGGTTCAAATTCCATATCTGACGCTTACTAGTTATGTCACTGTGGGCAAGTCACTGAGATTCTTTGAACCTCAGTCTCTTCATCTGCAGTTTGGAGGCAATACTTCACAAGATTGTTCTGAGGTTCAAATGAGATAATGTGTAAAAAGCATTTGCAAACCTTAAAATGCTTTATAAATTTCAGCTTTTATTATTATTGTACAGCTTAGAGTACCTTAAATTCCCTATAAATCTCAATTGTTGTAGTTGTTGTTATTAATATTATTCAGAATGCCTTGTGCATGCAACAGGAGGCAGGGTCCTAGGCCCATACCCAACCTGTCACGATATGACCGGAACTTGTCATCACTTGTTCTGATATTTTATACACAAGATAGTCATTTTGTCCAGAGGAGGATTTATACCCTAATTTTGGATTTTTTTTTCTAGTTTCAGGACCAAGTGTTCCAGCTGGCCTCCCCACCAATGTCCCTCAACCAAAAACCCAGCCTCCCCCGAGTCAGCCACTCCCGCAGGCTCCAGCCAAGCAGCCACAGGCTCCACCCACTCCACAGCAGACACCTTCCACTCAGGCCCAGGTTCTGCCTGCTCAAGCCCAGGCCACACCCCAGCACCAGCAGCATCTATTCCTCAAGCAGCAGCAGCAGCAACAGCAACAGCAACAGGCCACGTTTTACCAGCAGCAGCAGCCGCAGCAGCAGCAGCAGCTGGCACCAGCCCAACAGGTAAGAGGAGCAGCTGCCACGTGGACCACTTGGCAGTGGGTGTCTGTTTTGTCATCTTACAGACTTCTTAGAACCACCAGTTTCAGGTATCTTCTTAAGTACACAAAGAGATTGTACTTTGGTGAGACAGGCCAAATACCTGGCCCGTTCTCCAGCACGGCACCAGGTTTGGTGTAGGAACCAGGAGTTCAGGTATCCCTTGGAAATGTTGCTTTAGGCTTGATTCTGGCAGTTGGTAGAACCTTAACACAAGAAGAAAAGGTCAGATGTCTAACATGGACAGCTACACTCCACTCACCTCATCACTAGCCTCTGAATGTTCCCTTTGGGATTAACTCTATCTTCTTGATCATGTCATGTTAAAAATTAAACTTCATAAAGAATATACATAAACCTGTCCCTTGATTTCAGGCTGTCCAGACAGCTCTACTGAATTGCCTTCTACCTAGTATTTTTATGTTAGGCACTGTAAGAAGTACAGAAATATACAACTCTCCTTCCTCTCAAGGGCTTTGCAGTTGCATTGGCTGGAGAAGACATATCTTCAATCAATCCCCCAGCATTTATTAAGAATCTGTTATGCACAGATCTAAGTGCTGGATATAAGTACAAAGAATGAAATAATCCCTACTTGCAAGGAGCTTACATTTTAATAGAGGAATGTGTGTGTGTGTATACATAAAAATATACTGCTGTATTTAAGTATATGCTTTTTTATATATATGAGGAGTATGTATATAAGTGTATGCAACATCTTTACATGGTGAATAAATACAAATATATACAAAGTAGTTAGGGAAGGAAGGCACTAGTAGTCTAGAGGGATAAGGAAAACTTTCTTATAGAAGATAAGCTTTTGTCTTAAAGGAAACTAGGCAAAGTTGAAGGAGAGGGTGATTGGGCATGAGGGATGGCTAATACAATGGCAGGAAGATAGGAGATGGAGTATCATGTGAGGGACAGTGAGAAGGCCAGTTTGGGGGGATCACAAAGTGCAGGAAAGGGAGTTCCAATGTCCAATGTGGTTGGAAAAATACGTTGGAGTCAGGCTGTGTAGGGCTTTTAAAGTGAAACAGAGGTGTTTTTTCCTGAGGAAATAGCCCCTGGGGATGATTGAGTAGAGGAGTCACTTGGTCAGATCTGTACTTAAGGAAAATTATTTGGCAACTGTATGTAAGATGAAGTAGGGCAGCCAGGTGGCACAGTGGATAGAACACCAAGCCTAGAGTCAGCAAGACTCATCTTCCTGAGTTCATCTGGCCTCACACACTACCTGTGTGATTCTGGGCAAGTCACTTAACCCTGTTTGCCTCAGCTGCCTCATCTGTAAAATGAGTTAGAGAAGGAAATGGCAAACCACTCTGGTATCTTTACCAAGAAAATCCCAAATAGGGTCCTCAAAAATTGGACACAATTGAAACAGCTGAACAACAACAGAGTATGATGGAGTAGAGTAGTAAGAGACATACACATATGAAACAATTACCAAGCAACATTCATCATCTATCAAAGTTTAGTAAGCAGCTACTGTGTTCAGAGCCCTGTGCTAGGTACTAGGGAAATTACACAGATTATAAGGCAAGACTGCCCTCAAGGAGCTTATCACATAGCAAGGGATATAAGGTACATACCATGCTCCAAAATAAAACATCATAGACAGAGTGCCATGGGAACTCACTGGAAACACTCATTTCTGACTTGTGGAATCAGGGAAGTCTATTTATAGAAGTGATGGCATTTGTAGAGGTGTGATATTCCAGGTATGGGGAAATAACATCAGCAGAGGTAGGAATAGACATAGAATGAATGATGAGAAGTTTGCTTTGGTAGAGCATAGTTAGATAAAGAGCATCTAATCCAAATCCTGCATTTTACAGACAGGAATGTTCTCTTTGAATCTCAGCTTTCTAATTTGTAGCACTTATGATCTTTATCTAGTGGTATTAAGTCCTCTAGACTCCAAGGACCAACTGATCTACAATACTAGTTCTCAAAATGTGGTCCAGGGTCCCCTGGGAGTCCCTGAGACCCTTTCAGGCAGTCTTTGAGATCAACTATTGAGATCCAAACTATTTTCATGATAATACTAAGACATTTTAATTTCTAATATGGTCAATATCAATAGATAGAATCCACATAAACAAAAGCTCTTTGAGGGCGGGAGTTCTCAAGAGTGTAAAAGTGTCTAGAGACCAAAAAGTTTGAGAACTTCTGAACCACAAGATCCCTTCCAGCTCTGACATTCTGTTAGAGAAACAGCACCTGAGATGGATGGCAGCAGATTATGGAACACCTTGAAAACCATGGCAACAAGTAGGCACTTCAGTCTGTAGGCAGTAGAGTGCCAATAAGGGTTTTTAAGTGGTGGAAGGATGTAAAGACACCTGTCCATTGGGAAGATTCATCTTGTAGAAACATGAAGGATGGCTTAGACACAGGAGAATCATATGACAGGGAGAAAATAATTGGAAGGGTATCACAGTAACCCAAGCAAGAGAAAATGGTGGCTTGCACCAGAGTTAATAACAACATTTTGGTAAATTATGTGGAACATACTAGGGAAAATTTATTGTAGGTAGGGGTTACCAGCATAGACTTCGTGGAGGAAGTGGGGCTTGAGCTATTCCTTGAAAGATGGGGTCGTCTTTCACAACGCCTCTATCTCTCCGCTTAGGTCAGAAGCAACTGATTTTGGTAGATTACTGGGGTGTAATGTGTGTTTAAGGCTTACCCATTGTTTCAAGTTAAGTTTCCCATCAACCAATAAACATTAATTAAGCACCTACTATGTGCTACCACTGTCCTGAGTGCTAGGGATACAAAAAGAATCCAAAGATAGTCACTGCCCTCAAGGAACTTACAGTCTAACGGGAGAGACAACATGCAAACAAATATATACAAAGCAAACCATCTATAGGATAAATAAGAAGTAACAGAGGAAAGGCACTAGGATTACTATCTTGTTGGTGTCACCCCAGGCCTCTCCCCAACCCTAGGCCTGAATCTCCATTTTCACACAGTACTTCGAAATTAATTATTTCTAACTATGCCATTCGTTAGAAAAGGATTTATCCATAAGACTTCCAGTTTTAAAATTTACAATGACATAGCTCTTTGCCCATCTGCTAAAGTTCTTTAATGATTCATGATGGCTTGGGAGGTTACCTTGGGTTCTGCCTGGGCCATGCCAGGGGAGTATAAGCTCTAACAGGCCCTACCAAGTATGGACCAAGGGATGGACTGTATAGCTGTCACCTGCGGCCCTGCTTAGCTCAGTTCAGAGAGCTTCATGCTAAAGTTGTCTACAGGATGATGAAGTTTTTGACTGCAAGAGTTTTTGAAGACTATCCACTAAGTCAAAGAAAAAGAGTGAGTCTGTATTAGTGAAACCAAGAGTGATTAGAGTATTGAATTATGTCATTGCCAAATTCACTGAAATATGCACATTGACTTGTCAACCTATTCTCTTCCCAAGAAGAGATTCTGGGTTGATGAAATTAAAATCAGAATGTTTATAATGAGTATAGGTCAACGTAAAAGGATTTAGATGGTCCTAGAGGATGCTGTCATCAAGATAGATTAGCTTGGTAAATAATGCTTCTCCAGTATAAGCAGAGTAGATCTTTGTGTCAGCTGATCAAGACCCCCTTTCCCTTGGAAAGTGCAGAAGAGTCACTGACTCATTCTGACTCATCAGCCCTCCTGTTTCTGGACTTTGTGAGGATGTCCACCCTTTTATTTGTCTTTGTTATATCCCCACTGAGAAAGTGTGACATGATGAAAGGAGGTCCTAGGGTGAGAAGCATATCTTGAGTCCTGGCTACTGTGCTCAGTGCCATAGGGGAAACAACAATGTACATATGACACAGGATTTCCCTTCAGGGAGACAAGGCATCAATACTTGAAAGATTAAGTAACATTGTAAAGCACATCTCCAGGTGACCTATGAGATAGATTAATGAAATCAGAAGTGGTAGAGATCACAGTGGGCTTAGGGCTCCTTAGGGTTCCCTTGGATCTGTAAGGGAGGCGGCCTGACTTGGTGAAAAAAGCACTGGCTTTGGAATTGGAACTTGGATTCAGGCTCTAGCTTAGACATTGTCTAGCTGTGTAGACAGGAAAAGTCATATAACCTTTCTGCATCTCAATTCCTCCCCATTGTAAATTGGAGCTAATAATACTTGTACCATCTACTTTATGAGCCTGTTGTTACACCTAGTAATCCTCATGATGCTCTAGCAATGAGTCTTTTTTGTTCATCTTAGTTTACTTTTTATTTTCATAACCGGTGACAAATCCCAGACTTAAAGATTATTTTCTAAGCTTCCCATTTTGAGTAGGTGGTTTCCTGGTGATGCAGAAAGAGAAACTTTAATCTAATCAATAAGCAATTTCTAAATCTCCCCCTAAGATGAGTTACTGTTGGGAAGGCTTCCTTTAAAAACAGATTACCTTCCCCCATTGTATGAGAAGCCTGTTGGTCCCACCAGAGATTGGTCCTTCCTGACCTTGTCTCAAGGCCCATTTTATTGCATAGTCCACTGTCTACCAACCATAGTCGTCTGCCTCCATATTTCATTTCTACCACTACTTTACTTTTTTTTAACCTTTGATTTAGGAAACTTGACTTTGAATCCTGGCTTCTTCTCTTATTAGCTGAGGACCTTTGATGAATCACATAACATCTCTTAACCCAGGTTCCTTAATTGTGAAGTTGATATAATAATACTTGCACTCACTTGTTCTGAGGAAAGCACTTAAAATTGTTAAAGGGAGTAGTTATTATTCAGTCATAAAAACGTCATCTTCTTTTATCCCTTTCTTGTCCCCTCATCTCTATACCCTGATTCCCCACCCCTCCCCATCCCCCCAGATATGGGCTCTTCAGCTGGTTGACTGGTTCCTGGGCCCTGAGTTTGATTTGGTTTTATGTTTTAGTTTCATTAACCTATTCTAAGTCTCATCTCATTTGTGGAGATGATAATAACAACAGCTAGCATTTATATGATGCTTTAAGTTTTGCAAAGTACTTTATAAATGTTATCTCATTTTATCCCCACATACCTCTGGAGGTTAGGTGCTATTATTGTTCTCATTTTACAGATGAGGAAACTGAGGCAGACAGAAGTTAAGTCACTTGCTCAGGGCCACATAGCTAGCTAGCAGGTGTCCAAGGCTACATTTGAACTCAGATCTTCCTGAATCCAGATCCAACTTTCTATCCAATGCGACACTTAGTTGCCTAGATGATCCTTGACTTCGTTCAGTATAATGAAGGTTGAAATGTTTATGGAATGGGCCAATGTGTGGGAGGGTAAAAAGAGATCTTTGTGAGATGGCTTGATAGTAAAGGAGAATCACTTTGGAGGACTGAGATTAGGCTGCTACACAGTGCTGAGGGTGGTGACGTGCATAGTTTCCCTTAGGATCAGGATGGAGATCCATAGGAAGAGTAATACCCATTCTCGGATACCTCCCACAGTGTCATAAAAAGAGCCTCCCAGTGTGAATTCAGTCATAGGAATCCTAATCCTGGCTATGCCCTTATTTAGCTCTGTGATACTAAGCAGACAAGTCACTGAACTTCAGTGATTCAGTTCCTTGACTTGTCAAATGACAGTCGGGCCTTTTTGTGCAGTTGAAATGAGGATAAAATGAAATGGGCAGCTAAAGTCTTTTGAATAGCACTCAGTGCTTTCCAGGTATAAATTGCCATTGTTGTTGTTGTTGTTAGTTATTCCAGTATTTGAAGAAGCTACCATTTTGTCTCTCTGGGCAACCGCTGCAGGCCTTGGTAGACAGTCTTCATTGATGTAGGTGCATAATTCATCACTTGTTGACCAGCTTTTAGGTGGTGAGGCTCTTTCAGCTTGGCACCACCAGTCCTCAGATGATAGATGTGCAGTTCATAATAGGGCCATCCTCAGATTCTTTCTGTCTTAGTAAGACCTGTCAGAGCTTGTGCTCTGTTGCCATAGGCCCCAAGAACCCAGGATTGTTTCTGTGCTCCAGAGAAGCACCAGAGTAGCACATTAATAAAGGGTCTGTGTTATTTTTAATAATAATTTAATATTTAATAATATGTCATTGGGGCTACCAGTGCAAGCCATGGCCTTGAGTCTGACCCCCTGGTACACTGGAAAAAATACTGGGTTTGGAATCAGAAGTTTGAAGCCTGGTTCAATTTATTATTCCCAGTGGACAATTCCCTTCAATTCGATGAACATTTATTAATTGCCCACCACACACTGGAGTTAAGTGGGCCCTGGAGAGGCCAGCACTTAAATCCTGTTGTAAGGAGACGGCATGAACATGTGGGGAAAAAATACAGTGTGGAAGAAATTTGAGGACGGGGAGAACACTTAACAGCTGGGGAGATTGAGGAAGGCTTTCTGGAGAAGGTGGCACCATTTTGGTTGGTGCATGAGATATGTGAAGGGGAATAATGTGAAATAAGGCTAGAAAGGTAGGCTAGAGCCAGGTTATGGAGAGCCAACGAGTTTGTATTTGATCTGAGTGGCAATACGGAACCAAGGGAAGTTTTTTAGTTGTCTGATACTGTGTCTTTTTCTGTCAAATGACAGAGAGGGATTAGATGATTGAGAAAGTTCCCTACCTATTCTGTCTCTGATGAGCTGCAAGTAGGTATTTTTCCCAGGACGTCAGCCCCTCTAAACTAGGATTAGGTGTAACTTAAGGCATGTCTCCTTTGGGGACACAGCCCTAGGGTCAAGCTTTTGCTCACCGCCTTGTCTTGCTGGTTCCCCAGTTCCAGGTGATGCACCAGGGAGCCCAACAACCAGCAATTGCTCAGTTGCCTGGGCCGCCCCAAGGAGCCCCTCAGCAGCAGCTGATGCAGAACTTCTACCAACAACAGCAGCAGCAGCAGCAGCAGCAGCTGCTGAAGGCTCAGCAGGCTGTGCTGCAGCAGAAGACAGCCGTCGCAGCCGGACAGCCGAAGCAACAGGCTCCCTCCCAAGCCCAGGCACAGACGCAGCTGGCTGCAGCCCCACAGCCAGCCCCTTCCCAGGAGCCCGTGGTAAGAATCGACCAGGGCTGAGAAGCAAAAGCAGAGGAGGAAGGAGCATGCAGTGAGGGCTAGGGGAAGGGCAAGAGGAAGGCAGAACCATCTGGTGAGTGGGGGATAGTCCAGCCTGAGAGTTGGGAGACCTGGGCTGTGAACTCTCATATCCCCAGTGATTCTGGTTGTCCTTAAGGCTGAGGCAGGTGCCTGCCTGTAGAGAGATAATAGTGTTACCCTTTCTTATGGTCCTGTCTGAGGAGCAGAACGTTGTGCAGGCTTTTGAGGTCGGGTCTTCAGGGGCTTAAGAGCTTCTTACAGGGAAGGGATGATTCTTATATATCACTCTGTAATAGCTTACATTTCCATAGCATTCCCCAGTTTAATGAGAGCTTTCTTCGTAACAAACCTATGAGATAGATAATCACCGGATTTTACAGGGGAGAAACTGAGTCTCAAAGTTAAGTGCCTTGCCCCAAGTCATACAGCTAGTTTTAGTGGAAGAGCATCTCTGACCCCAAATTCAATCTCCTCTGCACCATGCAGACTTTCAGTTGCAGTGGCAAGGTGTGCCTCTGTTAGCATCTCCATTTGGAAATCAGGACTCCAGTAAAGGACTGGTATTCCTCTTCAGGAAAAACAGCCTGCTTTTCTAAAGGAACTCCCCTTTTTCTCTTAAGATATATGAGCCTTGACACCATGCAGGAAGTGTTTTTTCCCCCTGCCTTAGAAGTTACCAGTCAAGCCTTTGTCAGCTTAACAGATGTCCACTTAACAAGCAACCTCCTTACTTGGGCTTCTGCTTGTGCCCCGGCTCTCTAGGATCCAGACAAGAACTAGGCATCCAGTTGTGTATTTTGATAGGTAATGGCATTAGCCACATTCATTCTTGGGCTCAGATGGGGGGAGTACCCTTCCACCAAGAGTCAGGCTGTGTCCAGCACCATCCTCTGAGGCATACAGGCTTGTGGCCTTTCCCAGTTGAGCACTGCACTTTCTGTAGGCTCAGGCCTTTGGATCTTTCTGCTAGTTAGGAACTCCTAACCAAAATATCTAAATATCAGAGTGCTGAAGAAAAAAGAGGGCATGATGCAGCCAAAAGGACATTTGATTTGTATGGAAAGGGCCTGGTTTGAATAGGAGATCTGATAACTTACTGCTTGCATGACCTTGGACAATCCCTTGGACATCTCTGGGTCTTACTTTCTGTAAATTGAGACCTCTAGCAGCTACCTAACCTGAGCATTTGTGGTGGATTCTCATTTACCACCTAACCATCTCAAGAAAGGTCTCTTGTGCCCTCCTTAGCATGGTATGTCCTAACCAACTCCCAAAAAATGGCAACTCAGCATACTTGAAAATTCTGAATGTAAGAGGGGAATCAAAAAGAATAGGCCATCTAAGTGGTGCCATGAATAGAGTGCTGGACTTGGAATGAGGAAGACTTGAATTCAAATCCTACCTTGAACTCAAATCCTAGCTGTGTCACCCTGGGCAAGCCTTCACCTTCCTCACCACATTTCTTCATCTGGTAAATGATGATAATAAGAGTGTCTGCCCCATAAGCACTACTGTGAATGTCAAATGAGCTAGATAACATTGACGAATCTTAAATTCCTACATAAATGCTGGCTGTCATCATCATAATCTTGGGTTTAGAATAGGATATTGAAATTGAAATGGGGTCATAATAACCACTATTTCCTTCTCTGCATCCTAAATCCATTGAGTCCCATACACACCATTGTGTGTATGAGATGCTTCTTACCATAGGTGTGAGGGTTCAGGCTAGTACAGTTCACTCCTTTGCTGCTATGACCTGCCCAGAGGTTTAAAAGAATTGAGTCCCATCTCTAGAGTATCCCAAACAATGAGACGCCCGTGCTCACAATCTCTGGCCATCAGAACAGCTGATGGGCTCTGTGGTGCAGTTCTTGGTGTAGCCAACCCCCTGGCTCAGTCAAGTAGTAATCAGTCTGTGGCCTTACTCCACATGGTGCTTTCCTGGCAATAAAAGAAAACTTGAATTTATCTAGTTTATTGGCTCACACGGCCCTGGCTAGAATCTATGGAGAGCAGGTTTGTAGAGCATAGCACAATGACTAAACTGCAGTGCACAGCAGAGCTCCGTTCCCCACCCCAGTCCCCAGAAATAAGGACTTTCTCTTCACCAAGGTACACTAGGCACACTCCTCTTTCTTCCCTTCCCTGAAAGCATAACTCTCCCATGACTAGTCTCCAGCCACCATTCAAACAAGCATTGAGAGGCTATCTAATCTCTTTTGTTTATCATCATTACCACATCATTGGCATACCCTGCCAAAGTGTTGTATATGCCGAGTTCAGGCTTTATGGAGCGGGTTCTCCTACCATCCTGGTTATGATCTCATAGCACTTGCCCACTGGGCACCAGTGGGTCATCTTGACCAGCCCCTGATTGTTTGACATTCTTGTGGACTTCTCTGGAGGAGCTCTTCAACGCTGAAACACATACATACCCACGTACAGACACACACACACACACACACACACACACACACACACACACAGATGTCCAGTAAGTCTTATTTATCTCTATGGTTCTAATATAAGCTAGAGTCACCATGATGAAGCTGTAAATTATAGAAAGCCTCGGACCAGGTCTTTCCCCATCAGCTGCTTTTAGCCTGTTTCTGGCTTGTGCCATTTCTCTTGTATAGTTTTTCTTTTTCAAATGAAATAATATTTGCAATTTAGCACAGTGCCTGGTATATAGTAGGCATTTAATAAATGCTCATTCCTTTCCCTCTTTCCTCCCCTCACTCCCACCTACCAATCCCTATTTCTCATCTATCACCTTTGTTCAAATGTCCTCCCACTCACCAGATAAAAACCTCTGTCAGCATCAAGGCTTAAGTTCTTAGTATTATCCTAATACCAAACATCTTAGACCTTATGATGTTTTAATAGTAATAAGATGTTTCTGTATCAATTTAAATTTTATAGGGGGCTTTCTTCATATCAATCTAATGGTGAATAGCTATTATCCCCATTATACAGATGAAGAAACTAAAGTTCTAAGAAAAAGAAGGATCTAGCTCATGGAGAGCTGGGATTTCAAACCCAGGTCTTCTGACTTCATGTTTCATGCTCCATGACACCGGGGCGCCTCTTCTACCTATCTGGCTCTGAATATGAGGCTTCATCCAGGATGATCCATGTCTTTGTCTTTGCCTTGGAGATCAGGTCCTTTTTATTTAATCACAGGTTATACTCTTCATGTCCGTCTTGTAGCTGTATTGGGAATGAATTACAAACTTCTTCCACATTCCACTTTGCCTGTGGATGAGCATTACTCTGAAGACTGCTTTACTTTTAACTATAGAGAGTGGAAAAGGCTGGGGGGGTGGTATTTAAAAAAAAGGACTGTCTATGGGCAAGTCTCAGAACCAAGCTCCTTTCTAGTTTAATCCAGTCTTGGACAATCCTGAAGTGGTTTTCTTTGTGACCTCTGAAAAGTCATACCCATTACCCCCATCTACTCTTAGATCTGCTTATGAATGCACACAAGGAACAAATGTATTTAAGAACGAAGCAGAAGTCATTAGTTAGTATTAACAACTAATGAGACCCTAGACTAGGGACTTGGGACACCCAGCCTTAATTTTTGATTTTGACGTTTGGGAGCCTCAGTCAAATCGCAGAAAGTTGAATGGAGTCTCAGTGACGTAAATTCTATGCCTGGCTCTGGCACTAAATGACTATATGTATGACCTTCGACCCACCATATGGTGTCCCTGTACTTCAGTTTCCTCATCTGTAAAATGAAAGTACTTGTACTACCTACTTCATAGGGTTATTTTGGAGAAAGCACTTTATTAGTCTTAAAACCATCATTATTGTTCATATTCTCAGTTCTGCCACTAACTAATGATGTGACTTTGGGCAAGTCACTTCATCTTTAGGTTTCCTCATCTGTGTGAGACAATTTGGAGCAAGGTGGGTCAGAGTTTTGGTGTCTAGTCTCAGCTCTACTGCTAAATAGTGATCTTGACAAAGTCACATAATCTCTCTGAGCCTCATTTTCCTCCCTCTAAAATGAGAGAGGTAAACTAGACGATCTCCAGGATCCCTTCATGTTTTAATATTCTTCCGTACATTGACAGAGTCATGATTTCATTTCACTCCCTTCCTTATGCAGATCACCATCTTCCTATACCTTAGTAGATAGGCCTGCAAGTTTTCATGGCAAAAAAAGATCCTCAACTGGGGATAGGGGGTTGGCACATCCTTGAGGTAAGCCTTTTCACACTTAGGTTGGGGGTTCTCAGAGGACAGGTACATAATCTAGTGCAGTAGGACCAGCCAGAGTTTACACTCTGCTAGCACAGTTCTTGTTGAACTGATAACATGATGAGGAATCCTAGGATTTTAATTCTGGACTGGGTAAAATAGTACAAAAAATGTTTCACGAAGTCTCTTATCTGGAAGTAGCCTGCCCCGTGGCTCAGTTCTGCATAGCAAACATGTTGAAAGAAGGTTGGAAGGCTGATAACTGATAATAGGCTCATCTGGTTGACCAGTGAGTGCTTAGATGCTATGATTCTTTTTTGTTAGTATTGATTTTATTAAACTGTTTGTCTCCACTGTGTAAAACAGGGAAAATAGATAAGGGTAAGCTGGATAACATTTACAAATTTCTTCGAACTCCTCAGAATAGCTTCATGAGGGACCTTAGATACAGTTTAGTCTCTGGGGGCAGATACGTGGTGAAGTAGATAGAGCACCAGCCCTGGAGTCAGGAGTACCTGCATTCAAATCAGGCTTCACACACATAGTATGTCCTATGTGACTTTGGGCAAGTCACTTAACCCCAATTGCCTCACACAAAAAAAAAAAAAAAGAAAGAAAAGATACAGTTTAGTCTCAGTTTTCATCTTGTACAGGAGGAAAAATAAGATGCACAGAACTGAAATGAACTTTGCTAGATAGCAAATTGCAGATTCAGAACTGGAATCCAGTTGGAATTAGTTGACAGGCCCACAATACCCCATCTTTTCTTCCATATAATTGATATCAGAATTGTATATTGGCTTATGAGTCCTTACTTCAAATCATCAACACGATGGGACAGAGAAGCCTCTAGTTGAAAGAATTCCACTTTGGTAATCAACAAGCATGTATTGTTTACCGTGTGCAAGGCACTCTGCTAAGTTTTGGGGATACACAGAAGGACAAGGACAGTTCTTGACCTCAAGGAACTCACATTTTTATTTATTAATACACATACATACACACATACACACATACACACATACACATATACATATATACATAAAGACAATTTTTAACATTCATTTTTTTTAAATTTTGAATTCCAAATTTTCTCCCTCCTTCCCTGACCCCTTCCCTTTTCTAAGCAATTTAATACAGGTTATATATGTGCAATCATGTAAAACATATTTCCATATTAGTTGTTGTGAAAGAAGAAACAGACCAAAAGAAAAAAAACATTAAAAAAAGTAAAATAAAAAAGAGTGTGCTGCAATCTGCATTCAGACTCTTATCAGTTCTTGCTCTGGATGTGGATAGCATTTTTTCTTGCCAGTGTCTCCCATGACATGGAATCAATCCCAAAGTTCTTCTGAGAGACCTTGAGAGTGACCTTGTATAGCTTCTTCTGATCACCATGTGAGTACTTGCCTTGAATGAGTTCTCCATAAGGTATTTTTTAGGCAAATGTACATTTGGCATTCAAACAACGTGGCCAGCCCATCAGAGCTCCATTCTCTGCAGTAGAGTTTGAATGCTCTGCAGTTTAGCTCAAAAAAAGATCTCAGTGTCCAGTAGCTTATATTGCCAGGTGACCTTCAGAATCTTCCTAAGACAATTCAAATGGAAGCGATTCAATTTCCTGGCATGGCACTGGTATACTCTCCAAGTCTCACAGGCATACAACAATGAGGTCAGCATAACAGCTCTGTAGACCTTCAGTTTGGTAGGCAGCCTAATACCTCTTCTCTCCTACACTGATAGTTTTGATGTGATACCTCAGAGTTGTTTTAATTTACATTTCTCTAATCAATAGTGAGTTGGAGCATTTTTCATATGACTATAAATAGCTTTGATTTCTTCACCTGAAAACTGCATATTCATATCATTTGACCATTTATCAATTGGAGAATAACTTGTATTTTTATAAATATAACTCAATTCTCTATATATTTGAGAAAAGAGGCCTTTATCAGAGATGGTTGCTGTAAGAATTGTTTCCCAGCTTTCTGTTTTCCTTCTGACCTTGGCTGCTCTGATTTTGTTTGTGCAGAACTTTTTAAATTTAATATGATCAAAATTATCCATTTTACATCTCATAGTGCTCTCTGTCTCATGTTTGGTCATAAATTCTTCCCTTCTCCTTAAATCTGACAGGTAAACTATTCCTTGCTCAAGTAGCTCACATTCTATTGAAGAAAACAATGTGTAAGTAACTAGGACCATACAAGATTAATATATATTAGATGGACAGTGATGTGAGAAGGGAAGGCATTGTACCTGGAGCATCAAAAAAGATTTGTCATAAAGCAGCTGATACACCCAGGTACACACATAGATAGATATGTATACACATGTGCACACACACACACACACACACACACACACACACACACACACTTGTGCATGCTTGCAAATATCTGGTAATTTCTCCAGGACCATTCCAGTGTAAGAATGAAGAATCTTAGAATCACAGGGTCATAGATTTAGAGCTAGTGGGGACCACAGAGTTCATGTAGTCTAACTCCCTCATTTTACACGTAGAGATACTGAGGCCAGAGGGTTTAAATAACTTGCCCAAGGTCTCACAACTAATAAACAAGAAATCCAGTATTGCAGCCCAGGCCTTCTGATTGCAGAAACAGTGAGCGCTCTGTTCGCTGTCCGCAGATAGCCTGTCTTGGTTCACTGAATGTTCTAGCCTTCCCATTTCTTTCAGAGTTTACCTTTTAGGATTGTAAGCTGAGACAGCAAAGCCAAGGGTAGGGTATACTGAGATGAGGGCAGCAAAGTGACACAGTCGATAGAATGTGGGGCCTGGAATCAGGAAGACCTGAGTTCAAATCTGGGTTCAGACACTTGCTAGTTGTGTGACCCTGGGGTAAGTCACTTAACCCATTGTAATTTCCTCATCTGTAAAATGAGCTGGAGTTAGGAAATGTTACACCACTCCAGTATCTTTGCCAAGAAAACACCAAATGGGGTCATGAAGAGTCAGACGTGACTGAAAAAAGTGAACAACAACAACAAATCAGAACATTTTCTTGGGAGGCACTGAGGGACATAACAAATTTTAGATAAGGTAGAGCCCCTCATGGAGCTCACATAATAGAAGGATTAGTCACCAGGACAGTTTTACATAGTAAGCACCTTAGGACCAATGCTAATCAAAATAGTAGGTGCTTAATAAATTAATAAGTACATGAATGAACGAATAGAGTGAATGATTATCTTGGCTTCAGGACTATTCAGTCATCTAAATGTTGTCATTCCTGGTCTCCAATGACAGTTTGGCCATTTTTTATGGGGTGGGGAGGGGTAGAGGAAGATGAGCTCTGAAAAGTGATTTCATCCATATAGGAAATTCCCAAGTATGGAAAATCCTTCCACTGATGCAGAGCAGCAACTCCTCTGTAATATATACTCTTACAGAATTGCCTGAGACCCTGAGAGGTTACATGATTGATTCATGGTCACACAGATAGTGTGTCAGAAGCAGTACTTGAACTCAGTTCTTCCTGACTCGAGACCAGCCTTCTTTCTATTATGCCATGATGCCTTTTGTTTTGACTTAGAAAATAAAAATGGCCAACGTTGTGTGAGTCCCTGTGTTATCAGCCTAGCTGTGAGCAATTTCTTTATCTTTTTCCTCCTTGGCATCCTGCTTATTACCCTAATCCCTCCAGCTGAAATTTCCAGCTGAAAGACTGCAGCTAATTAATATAGCAGTCCTGACCTCCAGTGAAGGAAAGGTTAGAATACTGTGTTTCTTTTCAGAGCCTTCCCTCTCATTTCAGAGAAATATCATCCAACTTCCCACAGTCTTGTATGGGAGCCCCAACTTGGAAGCAAAATGTACCTTAAACAAATCACTTTACCCTACTTTGCCTCAGTTTCTTCCTCTGTAAAGAAGATCTTTAAGGTCCTTTCCAGATCCAACATTCTATATTCTTGTTTCCTGGCTATAGTATTATAATATTTTACACATGTGTACATTTATTTATGTACATACACACATATAATATATTTTTTGATATGTATTTCTTGTCTCCATTAGAATGTAAGCTTCTTGTGAGTAGGGATCATTTCATTCTTTGTACTTATATCCTACAAGCAGTGCCTGGCCCATAGTTAGCCCTTAATAAATACTTGTTGATTAACTATTTCATAGTATGTATTTAATTAATGCTATTGGAATGAAACCAAATTTTACTTAACCTTTCTGGGTCTCAGTTTCCCCCATCTCTAAAATGGGGTTGAGCTGAATGGTCTCCAAGGGCCCTCCCAGCTCTAAATTAAACTAAGCAACTCCACAAACATTTATTACACATGTATTCTATGCAAGGTGATAGGGCTACAAAGAGAAAAACAAACCCTACTTGTGGGGTTATTTGCATGTCTGTGGCTCAAAATTTTTATGCCATACTTAACCAGAATTTCTATATTTTAGCCACATTCTGTTGCTCTTCAGTCATGTCCAACTTTTCAAGACCTCATCTTGGGTTTTCTTGGCAAGGATACAGGCATGGTCCTTCTCCAGCTCATTTTACAGATGAGAAACTGAGGCAAACAGGGTTAAATGACTTGTCCAAGTTCACACAGCTGGTAACAGTCTGAGGCCAGGTTTGAACTCAAGTCTTCTTGACTCCTGGCTCAGTGCTCTATCTACTGAGTCACCTAGCTGCTGCCTCGCCTGGCACATAGTAGGTGTTTAATAAATGCTACTAGTCTGACTAGATGATTGTTCATGTTTACCTTGTCAAGGTTTCCTGAGAAGGGTCACATTCATATGCCATCAACTGTCAGTCTCAGCACCACACTTAATATTCTCAGAGCCCATTTATCCAATTTGGGGTGGAAAGGGGGGAGGGGAGACTTATTGCCTTAAGTTGACCTTTCAGGTGCTTGTGTCAGTTTTTAGACAGTTTTCTTTCTCCTTTTCCTTCCTTCCTTCCTTTTCTTCTTCATCTTCACTTTTCCTAGCAGAAGCAAGCACCCATAAGACAACAAGCAAAGGCTCAGACCACCCCACCCGCTGCCATCCAGGGTCAGAAGCTTGGCTCTCTCACCCCTCCATCATCCCCCAAAGCCCAGCGGGCCGGGCACCGGAGGATCCTCAGTGATGTAACCCACAGCGCCGTTTTTGGAGTTCCTGCCAGCCAGTCGACTCAGCTGCTCCAGGCAGCTGCAGCTGAAGCAAGCCTCAATAAGTCCAAGTACGTACATCCTGTCTTCTTTTTGTCTTCCTTTCAGCTGTGGGGAGCAGAGATGGGGAATGGAACTGGCAGCCAATTAAAATACACCTTGCACATTGCATTTCTTCACAAACATCTTGAAGGTATTAAAAAAAAAAACTTGCCTGAATGTGTATTCTCCAAGCCAATATTGAACCAATTATAAAGTACTCAGTTTATTGAATTTAAGAAATATCAATTCATCATTCATTCTTTCAACAAACATTTATTAAACCCATACTGTATATAGTATACTGCATTGAGAAGACACAGTTTTTGGAGGAAACTATGATCCCTTGCTGTCATAGACTTTACAATTTATTGGGGGAGATAAGAGATAAATACAAATACCTCACACAAATTACAGGATAAGAACATTAGAGAGTAGTAGAACAAAGTGCTACATAAGATCTGAAAAGGAAGATTATTAGTAACCTTAGACGTCATGTCCAAGGTGGTATTTGAGTTTGACTTTAAAAAATAGAGAGAAATTCAAGAGATGAACCGGAGAAGGAGAGGATAGGAAGTAGCCAGAACAACGAGCATATGGAGGTTCCTGAGACACAGGGTGATCTAGTTTGACTGAAGCATAAAGTACATTGAAAGGAGTAATACGCGAACTGAGTGGGTACAGCCAGGAAGTGCTGTGAATTCAGAGGAGGGGAGAGATCAGAAGGTGATAGGAAGTAATCTGTTGTGCTTGTGCAATGAACAAGACCTTATTGGGGGTTGGGGGGGTGGCACATGGGAACTTGGGGGTGCAAAGTAAAACACAGTCCCTGTCCTCCTGGGGCTTACAATTTCTACCTTCAAGGGGCCTACAGTCTAGTAGGGAAGATAAGGCCCATCAAAGACAAAGTATGAAAGTACAATAAAATAAGGTACAAAGTACTTCGTTCTGAGATAAGAGGAGATATTTCTATATGGAGAACCATGGCTGCACATGCACAAAGTTCAAATTTTTTCAGTCACATCTTCATCTAAATCTGAATTACTTTTAGAGTTTTCATCAGATCATTTAGAAGAAAATTCAGTGGAGCAGAGCTAGAGAGCTTGATGTGCGGGCGATTTCCTCTCCCTTCCTCCTTTTTCCCCTCCATGTATATGTGCTATGATAAAGTCGTTGAAGGCACTCCTCCTCGTAAGAGGCCTCCTTGGTCTTTTAGATTGAGACTCGCTTGTCTTGTGGATGGAATCTCTTGACCTGGGGGACAACACCAAAGATATGATTGTTTGGCCCATGTCTCTCCAAGTCAGAAAGAGATTAGAATCAGCCCTATTGCTGCTCCAGCTCCAATACCTCTTTTATGATGAGCTACTGACCAGCTAAAAAGATTAAGTTGGCGAGCTAGAGTATGAAGGTCAGGGTCTAAAGGTACTTTGTCTAGAAGCAGCTGATAAAATGCCAGTGACTCCTGTAGAAATGTTGTTATTTAATTGTTTCAATTGTGTCCAACTCCTTGTGACCCCATTTGGGTTTTCTTGGCAAGGATCCTGGAGGGGTTTGCCATTTCCTTCTCCAGCTCATTTTACAGATGAGAAACTGAGGCAAACAGGGTTAAGTGACTTGCCCAAGGTCACATAGCTAGTGTGTGTTTGAGGCCAGCTTTGAACTCATGAAGATGAGTCTTCCCGATTTCCAGCCCCGTGCTCCATCTGCTGTACCATCTAGCTTCCCCTTCTGTAGAAATAAGGGCAGGGGAAAGTGCCATCTTATAGTCCCCCAAGGCTCACAGAATCATAGGATCTCAGAAATGGAAGGACCTCAGAAGTCCTCTTATCCAACACATACCAGCCCAACCAAATATCCCCTCTACTACATCAATGCCTAATGGTCATTCAGTTGCTGCTTGAAAACCGAGGCACCCCCAATCTTCCAAAGGCAGACCATTTTACTTTTCACAGCTGTTAACATTTGGGGAATGTTTTCTTATGTGTCAGGTTTAAACCCTACAAGTTCTGCTTCGTTGTTCCTAGGTGTGGCGTCTGAGGCAATGCAGAACTGATTCCTGTTCTAATCCGTTTTTTTAAATGACAGCCCCTCAACGACTTGAAGACAGCTATCCTTTTCCCTGCCTAAGTCGTCTCTTCAAGTTAAATATCTACAGTTCTCTATTTTATGGCTCATAGCCTGAGTGATTGTACAGGGCCCAATGCTGTGGTCCTCTACTTTCCAGGAGAGCTTAGGAGAGCATGGACAGCCAACCCATTTCAGACCCTTCAGGAGACCAATGATAATTAATTCCCTGCTTTATGTCTCCATGATCACTTACAGGAATCTAGGTAGTTTACATTTTACTAAGGCCTAACACTGAGGCAGCTAAGTGGCATAATGGATAGAGTGCCGATCCTGGAGTCAGAAAGACCTGAGTTCAAATCTGGCCTTAGATACTTACTAGATGTGTGACCCTGGGCAAGTCACTTAACCCTGGTTGCCTCAGTTTCCTTATCTGCAAAATAAGGATAATAATAGCACCTACCTTTCGGGGTTGTTGTGATGATCAAATGAGATAATACTTGTAAGGTACACAGTGTCTGGCACATACCACGTTCTATATAAATGTTAGTCATTATTATTAACATAGACATGGGAGTATGAAATGTGGGAACTGGAAAGAACTTTGGATAAAAACTATGGTTTACTTGGAAAGGGATGTTTCAGTTGAATAAATGGATGGATTTATTATGGAGAATTTTGCAGTAGGGGGTAGGGATTGCCACTTATTTTGGTGGAATGAGAAATAACAGCAGAGGTGTTTTGGGAAAATATATGTGTTATGCTTTCAACAAGACTGGGAATATTAAGTTGTTGTGTTTTTTTGTTTTGTTTTGTTTTGGGTTTTTTTTTTTTTTTGGTGAGGCAGTCAGGGTTAAGTGACTTGCCTAGAGTCACACAGCTAGTAAGTGTTATGTGTCTGAGGCCAGATTTGAACTCAGGGCTTCCTGACTCCAAGGCCAGAGCTCTATCCACTGCACCACCTAGCTGCCCCAAATATTAAGTTGTTTGAAGGTGGATCTTGACCTGAAGAACAGCAAATAATATGAGGTGAATTGGGATACGTAATCAGAAAAGAAATGAGAAGACATCTGGGGTAGCTAAAAAAATTTGTCAGAGGAATAGGCATGCCACCTCTGGTGGTCGGTGGGTGGGGTTCTAGCAGAGGGAACAAAATAATGAACTGCTTTGGTCAATATAGAACTATGACTAGGATGAGATCCTGGCCCTGGAATAACAGGAATTTTCTTATGAAATCAAGAGACAGTGTGGATGAAGGGTGTGTCCCTCATGTGTCCCCGTCTTCATCACGTGTCTTAGACACTTGCACATACACGTCAGACTTCCTGGTGAAAGCCAGCATCACCTGTGAAAAGTCATAGTTGATTAATTAGATAGCTTTAAAACCCCCTCTGTGTCTCGTGGCAGAAAAATCCATTTTTTCCATGGCAGAAAAGTTCCGTTGTGTAGTAAGACTGTAGCAGGGACACCCACATAGAAGAACATGCAGGGTCCCTCAGAGATAGGCCCCCTTCCTTCCGGGGTCTGCCTTTGTGAGCAGAGTTGTGTCTAGGTCTGTATGCTCTATTTTTCCTTTTGTCCAATAAGGTTGATATTGCCCAGCCGTGGCTTGGTCATCATAATGTCCTCACTCCACAGGAGAGCTTTTGGAGGCTGATTCTTCTGCCCCTTTCAATCTTTGGTTTCCAGGATGGAGCATCAATATGTTTATTCTGCCATCTGAGGTCACAGGGTAATTGAAATTAACTGGGCAGAAAAAAACAGCACCCACCCCACCCCTAAGTCTGCCATTGGTTCATTTTTAGATTAATTGTGGGTGTTTGAAATTCCTAAGTTTCAGTGGCACAATGATCAGGTGCTGTGTGCCTTCCAGGGGATGACACCCAACCTCAGAGGGCACCCAGATGGCAACTCCACTCACCCAGATCACATAGTTCTATTCCGCTGATGAGCCTTTCTGGGAATAATAGGCACTGAGAACAGAGCAGATTCCAGGGTCATCCTGAGGAAAGATGGCTCCATTTGTCAAGTTAGATGCATCTGCTTTTGCCACAAAGAACTGGTTGGTGAGGGTGGCAGTGTGCCAGCATATGAGCAAAGGGAACTTCTATTCAGTTTATGGAAAGTGTCTTCCTTGCCTAAGGAAGAAATTAGGCTAAATTTCCATTGGGATAGTGAGCAGCACTTTCAGAGATCCCAAGCCCATTGCTGCCACAAAATCCCATTTTTAAAAACACAAGGCTGATGTTGTGCGTTGGCTATGGGTGCTGCAGGATCAAAAGAATCAAAGTTGAAGGGGCCTAAGGGGTACTAGAAAGAGACATGGTTGAGGCTGGGGGGTGGGGGGGGGCAGAGGGATGTTAATAGCTTTTAGCACATCACTAGCAATGATTTACAGAGAAGTGTAAATATAATCAGAGAGCTAGATGACTAGGAAAGCAGATGAACCAGTTTTGCATAAAGAATGAGAAGAGATAGATGGACAATCACTTCTACCCGTGAAATGCTAAAAGACAGAGAGGAAGTCCTTTAGGGCATCGGGTAACTTCTTTATTATGGTTTCCAGGAGAGGCATGAACAAGAACTAGGAAGGATGAGGTGAGGAGGGGTCCAATCTGCACAAATGGAGAATACACACAGAGGTATAATAATGTATTTCTCAAAATATTAGTCATTCTGCAACTCAGGGTCATTAACAAGTCAGTAGGGAAGGATGAGTTGAGAGGAAAGGCTACTGGTGAAGTAATGGCAATGCTCACTGAAGCCCAAGAACCACTGTAGATCCGTCAGGGTTATCAGAGACTTGGATAAAAATGGCATCTGTCTTTCGGAAGTCCTCTTTAGTCTCTAATGGTCTGTGAAGTGTCTAAGGAAGTCCGCCACATCGTCCCCTTAACAAGGACACTTTTCTACCTCGGTGGCGTTACTGCAGGGCTAGGTGTGTTTGTGTGTGTGCATGCCTACATGCACTGGTGTCTTGAGAGTAGACAAAAATGTGTAGTGGCTATCACTCCTCCACTGACACTCCCCAAAGCACTGATGAGGCAAGGAAAGGGATAAGAATGTTTCTTAGGACCAGAGATCCAAACTGTCCTGACTCTTTCTGGAAGAGTTTTCCATTCGTTTCCCTTTCCAAAGAAGATCCAGTAAGATGGCCAACTTGGCGAGCCCCATAACTCAGTCCAGCTGGTCAAGATGGTACAGCATTGATGGCACATAGTGATTATGTTGAGAGCCCAGAGATTAGTCCTCCAGTAGAATGTTCTGTATTTCTGAATGAAGAGCACTGGATCCCAGATAGAGAAGATAGAATCCTTTTTGAGGGTGGTGTACTGGAGTTCATGGTGACTGACTTCTGGGTTCTTCAGGGAATATAAGCAATCTGCCAGGAGCTGGGTCTTCAATACAAAATTTATTCATTTATTAAAATAATAAGAGCTGGCATTTATATAGTGCTTTTCGGTTTGCAAAGTACTTTCTGTATGTAATAATAATGATGGTTGCTAGAATTTACATAGTGCTTTAAGGTTTACAAAGTGCTTTACATTGATTATTTTATTTTATCCTTACAACAGTCCTGGGAGGTGGGTGCTGTTATTACCCTGTGATGTATGAAAAGTCTGAGAGACACAATTTCTGGGTAATTAATCATTTTATTAATTATGCTAGTGGATAGTTAATAAAAGGGGTTAGTGGCACTTTTGAATGCCAAAGACCCCTCCTGGAACCCACTGAAAGCTTATATGCCCTTGGAAGAGGGGGTATTCCTGAGGGTGACAATCAACTCTGATTGGTTAACAATTACTGAGAAGAATGAATATTATAATGAGATCACTCCCAGACCACCCCCAGCCTTGGGCAATCTAGACTAAGGATCCAACCCCCACCCAAGCCTGTGTAGAACAAAATGGGCTTCCCTACTTGGGTCCCTCTGAACTAGATTGAGGAGAAAGTTAATCTAATCTCATTGTCAGCAATGTACTTCAGATACTGGCTTGACACAGTAGGGAATGAGGAGATAGGAAGGGAAAAAACCATGAGTCTCTCCCCAGTAAATGGTTATTTAATAATCATTTCTCTCAATCCTCATTTAACAGATGAAGAAACTGAAGCTAAGGGTTAAGTGACTTACCCAAAGTCACACAGCTAGTATATGGCACTAGCTTGAGGCAGGATTCAAAATTAGGTCTTACTGACTCTTAATTCATACCTCTGTCTCTTGAGCTACCTAACTGCTTTTGTATCTCATTTGGTTATTTGATCAATAAGCATTCATTAAGGTATTTATTATGTGCTAGGCACTAACAGTACAAAGGCATAAAAATTAAACTGTCCCTGCTCCTTAAAGAATCTATGTTTTAATGGAGTTAATCAATACGATATTGGGAGTGGCATGGGGACAAGGCATTTGAAGGCTTCTCTGCACTCTTAGTGTTTCTAGGGGCCTCTACTTTAGCATGAAGTGAGAATGATTTCATGTAGTCCCTGTCCTCAAGGAGCTCAGTCTAATAGAGGAGACTATGTGGAAATAACTATGTGATAAATTAGAATTAATCAATCATTGGAAGGCACTAAGTGTTAAGGGGGATCAGGAAAGGTTTCTCATGGGACATAGGATTTCATCTGGGACTTGAAGGAAGCCAGGGGTCAAAGATAAGGAGGGGAGAGTAGTACAGGCATGAACAACAGTCAGTGAAAATGTCTGGAGTCTAGAAATGGAGTATCCTGAGCAAGGAAAACAGTATCATTGGATAACAGAGTATGTTGAGAGGGTTCAGGATACGGAATAATGTATAAGACGACTGTCCAGGTAGGAGGGAGCCAGATTATGGAGGACTTTGAACATCAGAGAGTTTTCTGTTTGATCTTGGAGGCAATAAGAAGCCATTGGAGTTTATTGAATGAGGGAGGGGGGAAACATAGTAGAGGGTGAATCAGAGTGGGGAGATACTTGAGGCAGGGAGACCAGCCTTTGCAGGCTATTGAAATAGTCCAGGCGTGAGTATTAGATAAAATGGGTAGAGTAATAAAAGCAACCTGCCACAAGCTTCCCATGAATTCAAGTCATAGCATAACTAGTCAAATACCAGGAAATCAGCTCAGTCCGGACAGCTAACTGGTTAGAGGGCTATGAGATCTTATATCCTTAGGCAAAGAGAACCTCGGGGGGAACAGATAAAGGATGATAGAATTGCTTCGGATCCTGGGGCTTGCCTTAGCTATATCTGTCATATCTCCCCCTTCTCCTTTTTAGCTATATGATCAAACTTGCCTGTATCAGGCAGGTTCTGTGAATTTAGAGCCTTTCCTTTGGAACCTTCTACCACGAGGTGGACAACTCTGGCCTTTGTAGGCATTTAACCCTTTGTGGACCCAGCTAAGGTCCATAAAGTTTCTAGAAACCCCAGAATTTGAGAGTGACTTCCTAGAGTTCCCTATGGCTGAGAAGCTCTAAACCAACTAGAAGAACTATGTACCTAACTTTCCATGCTCAAAACAGTAAGGACTGAATGGAAGGTGGTTCTACTACCAAAAATTCCTTTACCAGAGGATCCAGTCATTTTCCTCTTCTACCCTTTGGCAGGGCAGCTGGGCAGGTAATGACAAAGCTGGACACAATACAAATGTACCATCGACATGAGCTGGAATCAGGACCACCACATCTGTGTGGGTTCCTCAGAGTTGGCCTGGGATTTCCCATGAAGCTCAAATACGTAGAATAGGTAGGTTAGGCCAACAGCAGAATGGATATAGTCTTCCATCTTGTGTCACTCCTTGATCAGGGCCTCAGGTTTCTGGACTGCCATGATACTGATGAGTTCATCACAGATGGGCTTTTGCACCTGCTTACAAATCTGATCCAAAAGTGCTATTTCAGTCCAGGCTCAGCACCCAGAAAGCACCTGCAAAGTGTGTGACAGTCTCTCTTCCCCTACCAGAGCTGCCTCATAGACTAGTTGATGATAGCTACCCAAAGGAGGGACGGGTCAAAAGGCCTTTTGACTGCCTGGTTCAATATGAACAGAAATCCTAATTCCAACTTGGTTGAGAAACTTGTTATGGTACAAAATTATGACCTCAGTGCAACCTGAAAATGTACCTTGGTTGGTGGAGGGCAGCTGAAGGTGGGGAAGAACACTCCAGTTACTTTGGAAACCAACCATTCCTTTGTTTTTCACATGGCCACCACCTACACCTGCTGTAGGAGCACTGGGGGCCCTCAGTTCTGTGCTCACAGGTAGAGAACAAAGCAGATGGGAAGTCTCGAGTCCCGAGATGATCTTGGGCAGCAGAGGTGGGGGCAACCAAGAAACTACTCCCAGTAGGACAGATGTGGGAAGAGTCAGCCTTGGAAACTATTAATGTTGGGACAGAACTTTAAATATTATTTCATCTAAACTCCTTCATTTTTCATTTGAGGAAGGTGGCCCAGAGAGGGAAAGGGACTTGCTAAGGTGACCTAGCTACCACACAGCTATTGGTAGAACCAGGAGCCAACCCCAGTCTGCTGAATACAAGTCCCAATGGCTTTTCCCTACACTGCACCATCTCCCAACTTTAGGACTCTGGACTGAAAATTATAGTCAGGAGAGGCAAAGCCCAAACCCCTGGGAGGTCAGGGTTCAAGAAGGCAGCTGAGTGAAGAGGCCAGAAAAACCGACTCCAAATTGTGCCACATGAATAGATCATAGAAATAGGAGACAAGGACCAGCTGGTTTTACTTGGTGTACATTCTGTTTCTGGAACATGGCCCCTCTGCATGGTCATCCATAGTTCTTATTGATGTATATAGACAAGGCACAGGGAATCCTAACAAAACATAGTGTGAACTAGCCCAAGATCTTGTGGGCTACCAAGATCCTGGCTGGGGTTTGGGAGGGAGCTGGGTTGAAAGGGAAGAACAGAGATTCAAAATTTGTGTAGAGGTTTATTTTAAGCTACTTGAGAGTAGAGACTGTTTGGTTTTTGTCTTAGTATCCCCAGCAAGATCTAAATGGAAGGGAAACATTTTACAAAATGAAAAAACCTTGAGAAACTAAACCAGATTTTTTTGGTGAAAAATGTTTTATTCTGAATAGTGGTAGTAGGGATGGGAGAGGATAGGATAGGAACTGAGTTCAAGAGAGGATCACAGGATCTATCACAAGAAGGGGCACAATCCCTTCATTTTACAGATGAAATAGTAGAAAGTCTTAATTACTTGCCCAAAATCACACAGTAAAACTGGCCTATTTACTGTTAACACAACAAACACACCAGCTCCTATTTCCATACTTTTGCACTGTCTCTGTCTCATTCCATGCTTTGGAATGCTTTGCATCCTACACCTTCATCTCTTACTTTCCCTAGCTTCCCTCAAGACTCAGCTCGAATCCCACCTTCTGAAGAAAGCCTTTCCTGGTCCTTCCAACCACTAGTGCCTTCCCCTCTGAGATGACCTTCCATATACACCATATATACCTCATACCTACTTAGTTATTTGCATGTTGTCTTCCCCATTAAAATGTGAGCTCCTGGAGGGTAGGGGTTGTTTTTGCCTTTCTTTATTATCTAGCATTTAGCACAGTGCTCAAGGACTGACTGACTGACACAGATAATTAGCAAACAGAACCAAGATTCAAACTTCAATCAGCTCAAGGAATGTAGTTTCATTCTGAAATTAGGAGGAAAGATGGTGAGACTGGGTAATTTCTAAGGTACCTTTTACTCTCTCCCCTTTCCAATCCAGGCACCCCACTCCTCCTAAAGCACAGGTCTGATCACATGCCTCCCTTGGTCAGAAAGTTCCAGTGGTTCCTTTTTGCCTCTGTTTAACATGCAAAGCGCTTCACAGTCTGGGTCCCACTGATCTTTACAGATTGATTATGCCTTATTCCCCTTTATGTACACCCTGCTGTAGTAGCCAAGTTAACCTACTTTGCTGTTCCTTACACATAACATTCCATCTCTGATTCTCTGCCTTTTTACAGACTCCTCTCTCCATTTTCCTCTTCCCAAAACTTCTCCCTGCCCCTCCCCAAAAAAGAAAAGATCTGCCTGGAACATTCTTCCTTCTTACCATCTCCTCCTGGAACTCCTAGCACCCTTCAAGGCTCAGCTGAAGTGTTACCTCATCCAAGAGTCCTTTCTTGATTCCCACATTCCCTAGTTACCATTTATTCATTTTGTATTTAGCCTGTTACTTATCTGTGAACCTGAACCTCCCAATAGAAGCTCTTTGAGGGTGGAGACTCTCATTTTCCTATTTGTATCACCAGTGTCTAGCACAGTATCTGAGCTGTAGCATGTGTTTAAAAATGTTTATTGATGAATCTATCAATCTAAATCTTAAAATCCTATAATCTTCTTGTTCAATTTTTACTCACAACTTTTGTTTCATGGGGGTGGGGACTTTTAGGTCTGCATCTACCACTCCATCGGGTTCTCCCCGGACCTCTCAGCAAAATGTTTATAATCCTTCGGAAGGCTCCACTTGGAATCCCTTTGATGATGACAATTTCTCCAAACTCACAGCTGAGGAGCTACTGAACAAGGACTTTGCAAAACTTGGTGATGGTGAGTGGCGAATGCCAATTCTCCATACTGGCAAACATCCCACAATGAAAAGGAGCCAGGTAATACCTGCTCCCAGAGCTATTTTGCCTAAGTAGATGCACATCTGTGGGCCTTTATTTCCCTTGCCAAGAAATTTTTAGACGTAAAAACTTTTAAAGTTTGGAGACAGAAAGTATTTTTACCCAGTATACTAAATACACACTGTCCTCAAGAAATTCTGATAACCTATGCTATTCTGGCAAGGGGGCAGAGAGAGAAGTTAGGAAGAGAACTTCAAGAAGCATCATAATATGGTAAAAACAACACTGATTCTGGATTCAGAGGACCTGGGTTCAAATTCCACCTCTACTTACTACTTTTGTGGTTTTGGGCAATTCATTTAAACCTCAGTTTATTCAACTATAAAATGGGGGGGGGGCGGTGATAATAATAGCACTCACCTCCCAGGATTATTGGGAGGACCAAAAGAAATAGTTTTCATATAGCACTTAGCACAATTTCTTGTGCACGGTAAGCACTTAATAAATGCTTGTCTCCTTCCTTTCCAGTAAGTAGAGGAGCTGCAAAATGAACTCAGGTCTCTTGACTCAGCCCCATTGATGGTTTCCACAGCACCTTCATGACAGCAACAACAATCACAAAAACAATAATAATTCTCATTTCTAAAGAGCCTTAAAGTTTAAAGCTGTTCTTTACCCCGTAATAGCCCTGTGAAGTAGGCTCTTTGCTCTCTATCAGGCTGAGGGACTTCTGACTATTATCAGTGCACCTACCTCTAACAGCCTGTTTGCCCTCCCTGTTCTGTAAGTCAAAGGATCTAGGATCACTTGGGTGGATACACTTGGATACAGATGGGAAATACCCTTGATATTGTGTCAGTCTTTTCGGTTCTTATCCACATCCTCCAAAGTGAATCCATCCAATGCTTTGGAGGCCTTTAAGGTCCAAGTGTACCAATGTAAAACTCAGGCTAACCATCTCCTATCTCTCACCTTCAATATATCTCCAGTTCATCTCCTTTTCCATTTTTTTCCATTACATTTGTTAGATGATATCATTTACACCATTTTGGTGACTGATTGCCTTCTACTTCTCTATTTACCTATTATCTCCTTCGTTAGAATGTAAGCTTTCTGAAGGGCAGGGATTTTTTTTTTTAAACTTCCTTTGTAGCCCTAAGACAGGGAACTAATAGAGTGCTAAGTCTAGGGTCAAGAAGATTCATCTTCCTGAGTTAAAATCTAGCCTCAGATACTTTGGGCAAGTCACTTAACCCTGTTTGCCTCAGTTTCTTCATCTGTAATATGAGCTGGAAAAGAAAATGGCAAACTACTTCAGTATCTTTGCCAAGAAAACCCCAAATTGAGGTCATAAAGAATCAGATAGGACTGAAAAACGGCAGAACAACAATGATAAGCCCTAGGGCTTGGTGTTGTGCCTGGCACATAGTAAGAACTTAATAAATATTTATTGAACGACTGGCCCCAATCCATCCTCAACTCAATTGACAGTGATTTTCCTAAAGCTCATGTATGAGCTTATTACCTCCTCTACTCAGTAAATTCGGTGGCTTCCTGTTACCTTCAGGGTCAGATATAAACTCAGCTCTGTTTGGCATTTAAAACTTTCATAACCTGACCCCTTCTTACCTTTTTAGTCTTTCTTCCTACCTTCCACACATTCTGTCTTTCACATATTCCTCTTTGCATCTGCCCCTCCCAGGATGAGTTCTAATCTCATTACCTTTCTTCTACTCAAGTTTTGATTGACACCACTTCCCTCAGCCTCCTCTTCCCTCTGATTGGAAGTCTGCAGTATGGAGTACCAAACTCCTCCCAATTCCTTCCTTTATAGAGGGCAAAAGGTGAACTTTTGGGCTTACTCCACTGTTTCTGCTCTCTGTCTGATTTCAACTCCACCGAACAAGTTACCTTCTGGTGTCCCATTTCTATCCCCTCCATATCCTCCCACCTCCCCTTACCTTTCTTGCCTCCTTTTGTGTATTCCCCGCCCCCCCCATCAGATTATAAACTCCTTGAGGGTGGGGACTGTCTTTTTTTATTAATTGTATTCCTAGTGCCTGGTACATAGTAGGTACTTAATTCATGTTTATTTGGATTGCATTGGATACTCCATGTTTTGCTTTACTGGCGTACTTGCAGTTCTTTGAACGTGACACTCTTTCTCCCATCTCTATACCTTTGCATTGGCTGTTCCCCATGCCTGCAGTGCTATTTCTCCTCACCTCCACCTCTTAGTTTTTCTTGCTTCATTAAATACTCAATTCAAATCCTGTCTTCTTTAGTAGACCTTTCTTGGTTGCCCTCAGTTGATAGATCCTTTTTCTTTAAGCTTACGTTTTTCTATATACTCTGTGTATATCTTATATAAACATAATTATTTACATGTTGTCTGCTCTTTAGAATGAGAGGCGTATGTGTTCTGCGCCATTGTTGAGATGTTGGGTTGTATTGTTTTTTTCCAGTGGTGAGGAGAAATATCCAAAATAAATAAAAAGAAACTGGAGCAGTGCATGGTAATCTTTCATCCCAAGTAACTACTATTCCTGAAGCTGCTTTTAAATTATTCAACTCTTCTATATAAAATAAATAATTTGGCATTAGATTTGAAAGACCCAGTACTGAAGAGCTCACTTCACATACTCTTATGTTGATTGTCTTTAGTGCAGGAAAGATTGTTTACATACTCTATGCACTTGCAGCATTGTAATCTCTCTACTCCACTGCAGTTATTATATTTTACAACATAATATTGTTAGAATTTCTCATTGTTAGAATTTCATACCTGAAATTTGGAAAAGGCAGCTTGCTGTTGTATCTATGCATCTTTGGGGGTTTGAAGGAGAGATTTTATTCTTTTGATGGTGTAAAGAGGAACTGTTTTTAAAAACCTAACTTGGGGGGCAGCTAGGTGGCACAGTAGATAGAGCACCAGCCCTGGATTCAGGAGGACCTGAGTTCAAATGCGGCCTCAGACACATAACACTTACTAGCTGTGTGACCCTGGGCAAGTCACTTAACCCCATTGCCTTAAAAAAAAAAAAACCCTAAGTTGAAACTTTGCAACTATGTATAAAACTTTTGGGGTTTGTTTTTTGGTTTTTAGCAATAAAGCAGCATGGGCTGAGAATGCACTGAAAAAAAAAAAAGAATGTGAGGTCCTTGAGGACAGGGATCCTGTTTTTGCTTTTCTTTGTTTTCTCAGCACCATGCCTTGAATACAATAAGTGCTTAATAAATGCTTGTTGACTTGACTTGACATGCCATATCCTATTTGGAAGTCTGCAGTATGGAGTACCAAACTCCTCCCAATGCCTTCCTTTATAGAGGGCAAAAAGTGAACTTTTGGGCTTACTCCACTGTTTCTGCTCTCTGTCTGATTTCAGCTCCACAGAACAAGTTACTTTCAGGTGTCCCATTTTTATCCCCTCCCTGTCCTCCCACCCCCCCCTTACCTTTCTTGCCTCCTTTTGTGTATTCTTCCCCCCACTGTGCCATCATCTCTCCTTTACTCTTAGTGTGACCTGCAATTTAGATTCTTCAGGAGATTGTGCTATTTTTCTGTCTGTAGCTATATACATCATCAGAAGAAGACTGATGTTTAAGAAAAAAAAGAATCAGATGTCAATGAGGAGTTTAGAATAGTTGAAAACACTATGTAATTTCCCATTGCAAGCCAGCCTGTCTTTTCCTCTTCTTTGATTTTGTACTCAATTCTTTGTCCATGCACATTGCTTAACATAGATTCCATCTGTACATATATTCAATGGACTTATCACCCAACTGAATGTCATAGTACAGACAATGGACATTCTTCATCCATTTACTTTTGTTCTATGTACATTACTCGCCTGATGTCTTTTGATAGTCTAAAACGTTATCATCTTTTGGAAATCCTTTATTCCTTTTAAATAAGTACAGGAATCAGTCCCGCATGGCAGGAACTGACATGTTTGACAAGCACGCAATCTTCTCCCTTTATCCCCTGACAATACTAATAATTAGAGAAATTTTGAATGAAATTCTCTATGGTTGAAGCTATCAAGGAATTTTATATGGTTTTTAACGTATTATGGGAGGCACATTGATGGTGAACCTTTTCATCTTGCTACCAAGTTAAATTTCACCTCTGAAGCTCAAGTACTTAATATCTACATTGTTCTCGATCTGGGTTCAAATCCCTTTTTTGGTGCTTAGTGTCTCTGTGGCCTTGGACAAGTTACTTAACCTCTTTTGGCCTCAGTTTCTTTATCTGTAAAATGAAGGAATTAGAGGTTAGTTCTATGATCCCTTTATCCTAAGAAACGCTTTTTATAATCAATAACCATGTAGGAACTTGTCTTCACAGCTTTTATTCAATGGTGGGACCGAATATCTGATCTATGTAGAAAATAATTTGTAAAAGACTGCTTATTTCTATCTCAAATTTTCATTAAGAATGACACCTCAAATAGTTATGTCACACTCAGATATGAGAGTATAGACAGGAGAAGATAGATATATGGATGGGTAGTTTATGATGTCTTCTCAGCTGCCCTTTGTTTTATGTTTGAGGGGTGAGCAGTCATCACATGTATAATTATTTCTTTTAGAAGGGTAGAAATGACAGAGAGACGGATTTAGGACTGATCTAAAGAAAACTGTCCTAACAACTGAAGCTATGCAGTAGATTTGCTTGTTGCCTCTGGAGGTGACGGGTGCCCTGTCACTGGAGAGCTTCCAGGAAAAACTGGATAGCCACTTCTTGGGAATGTTGTAGAGGATTCTTGTATAGATAGGAGTTTCACTTGAGGGCCTCTGATGTCCTTTCTAGCTTTTTTATTCTGTAACTCTGTGGAGTCTGTATCAGCAACCATTTGTTTCCCATCGGTTCAGTGTGTGTGTGTGTGTGTGTGTGTGTGTGTGTGTGTGTGTGTGTGTGTGCACATATATGATATTGTTTGTTGATGTTTGCCATGTAAAACACCTTTTGTCTCTTTTCTTGAATAACGTACATAACTGCTGTAAGGCTTCCAAGTAGCCTGCAAATCTTTGGCTTCTTTCATTTCGTAATTCTCAACTCAATTTCCCAACTTATTTTTCATCGTCTGTGCCCACTTTTTCACTAAAGTCACTGAGTACTGAGGTGTAGGTTGTCTTAGCTTGGAGGATGTTGTGAAGTTCTTAGTATACTTTCCTCTAATACTGTCTGCTACAAGTGGTCATATATAGGGCCGTGGTTATCTTGGTGATGGTCTTTTTTGCTCATGTTTATCCTAAGAACTGCGATGCAAGATGATCAAATGTCCCATGAAATTATGTTTCTTGTTGCCTTTGGGCATCTAGTGAAACAGATTCCTTTATTTGTCCCTCCAAGGAGAACTTGTGGGCCATCATTGTATCACGTGTCTTACAGTTTCACTTATAGAAAGAATGACCAATATTCATTTGGTCCGCTTTTTCCAAAAGTATATCAACTGACTAGTGGACAGACAGAAACTATGCACTTAAGAGTACCAACCATTAAGTTGAGATTGACAGGTATCCTAAAAATTGTGTATCTATCCTCCACTTCCTTTTCTCACTGCTCTACCATATCACCTCAGATATAAAAGGGGGTCCCTTAGGACTGAGGTCCCTTTTGCATTTTTTTCTTTGTCTCATGGTTGCCATGGCCAAGGAATTCATTGCCTAGTGAATTGCCTAGGTTGCTATGGACAGTGATCCTCTTCTTACTTTACTAAGTTGGAGCTTAAATACCAAAGAGTCGATGTTTGGGTACATACTTACTGCCTTTCTAGTTTGGTTGGTCGAACGTTTCAGCATCTGTGTTCCTTGGGAATAACCTTCAAGAACCTAATGTCATCTCCTTGCCCCAGTGAGGCGTAAGAGTTGGACTTTGTCAAGCTTCTATGTCCTCCTACCTGTTCTCATTTGTTGTTTGTAATACATAATGGGGGCAGGCAGTGGATAAAGCACTAGGCTTGGAATCAGGGAGACTCATCTTCTTAAGTTCAAATACAGCCTCAGACAGTTACTGTGAGACCCTGGGCAAGTCAATTAACCCTGCTTGCCTCAGTTTCTCATCTGTAAAATGAGCTGAAAAAGGAAATTGAAAACCACTCAGGTATCTTTGCCAATAAAACCCCAAATATGGTCACAAAGAATCAGACACGACTAAAATGACTGGACAACAACAATATGAAATAGGCTGGGAATTTAAGAGTTCTTGGAACTTCATGTAAAATAGAAAATAAGCTCTGTATGAGAACCTGATGCTTTTTCCTATGTACAAATAATAACAGTAACTTGTGTTTATGTGTCTCTTAAAGTGATTTCTATGAAACCATGTATCTCTATAAATGATTTCCTCTTAACAGTGCTGTGTGTTAGATAGAACAAATATTGTTATCCTCATTTATGGATGAGGAAACAGGCTTAGCAACTGAAACTGGAATTAAAGTTACTTGACCTTTGCTACATGGACTTTGATAGAAAGATAAACAGGGTATATGTATTATTTTGCCTGTTCAGATACTTTTTTCCCCCTTGCTTCTGACTTCTGAGCTGTAGTCCTCAAATTTGAGGTTGCCAGGTGAGTGAGGTGTTATTGTAACATCAGAGAATCAAACAGAAACATGATTCTGGCCCCCCAGATCTAGAAGGTTGGATGTGTATACATACTCAGAGCCACATTCCCCCTAAGAGTTGTATGTTTTGCTACTCTAGGCAAACCTCCTGAAAAACTTGGTGGTTCAGCAGAGAGTTTGATCCCAGGCTTTCAACCAGGGCCAGTCACTACTCAAGCAGATGCTTTTGGCTCCTCCTCCTTTTCTACTGGAACTGGTAAGGATAATTAATGCTTAAAGAAAAAGTAATCCCATCTTTGATATCATATATGTTGCTTGCCAGGAAGCCCTGTGCCTTTATGGTGACTCATGTTTCTGAACACAAGCTATATATAGTGGAAAAGAGGTGGTCAGGAATCGCTAGAAAACTTGTAAGTTGTGAAGAGGTAGACTCGTTGAGTGAATATGTTGCATACATGGATTGATGGGTGAATGTTTCAAAGAACTAGATGGCTGGGTATGGTGGCACATGCCTGTAATTCCAGTGACCAGGGAGGCTGAGGCTGGTGGCTCTCTCCATCTATGGAATTCTTAGCTGATTGAGTGTCTGAACAAATTAATATGGTGAGCCCTCAGGAGTTGGGGAACAATCAAGTTTCCTAAAAAGGAGCAAACCAAACCCAACAAAGCAAATCGAAGCTCCCATGTGGATCAGTAATGGGAATCAGTAATTCAGTAGTCCCTGGACTTCTAGCCTCAGCAAGGTGGGGAGACCCAGACTTTTTTGTTTTCCCTAAGGATCTGATAGAAACATAAATAGGGCATATGGGTGAATGTGTTGCTATTTAAAGGAATAAGGTGATGCAACAATACAAACAGGTGTTCTCTTACAGTGCTTATACTTTCTCTGTCCTGGGCTAAGACGTAAACAGATATTTTTGATCTTTACTAGCATGAAATATCTAACATGTTGACAAAAGAAATTTTTCCTCCCTAGGGAAGGTTCACTGTATTGAATTGAGTTAATCACTTGCTTTCTCTTAATGTCTCTGGAATGAATTTAAGAACCCTAAGTGTTAGACATTTACTTCTAATCCAAAGACTCCACTCCTTCACATCTAGAATCTCTGCATTGAATCTAGCTTCCAGAGCTTGCTTCTGGACTTTGCTTCTTAGAAACAGTGTCCTCATCTGGTCAGTCACCAGCTGATATCTTTCTGTCCCACTTTCTGCTTGAAATGAAGGTGAAGTATAGGGAAGAGTGAGTGAGTAGGGGTATCTCCTAACTATGATTTCCCCTCCCTCACTTCTTTCCCTTTTATGGAGTATCCTCCCTTCCTTTCTCCCAAACTCCTGCCACTCAATCCTAGTGCTTCAGCTGACAAGAATAGTAGCTTTTTACCATAAAAATGTTGGGGACACTTCTGTTCTAGAGCATACTCAGAACAGGATTAAGGGTGTTTGAGCTGGGTGATAACTTAGAAAATGAGCACATAGATATTTTCACTAAATAAATGTCTTCTTCAAAATTCAAAGAAATTAAAGCCAATTTAAAGACTAGAAGCTTAAGCAATATAGTATAACACTAATTGAATTTAGAATAAATACCTTTTTTTCTTAGTATGTGAAGGTACTCATATATTGACTCCTTACTTCCCACCAGCCTTATGTGCTTGCAACTCACTTTATTTTAAAAATAAAAGAGTAAAATTGGTCTTCTAGCAGCATTCCGTTTCCTGCTTCCATGACTGCCCACAGTCTCTGCCCTTACTTCTGTATATCCTCTCCTCACTGCCACCTCTTAAAATCCCCAAGCTTCCTTTAAGACTTAGTTTAGGGGTAGCTAGGTGGCACAGTGAGTAGAGCTCCAGCATTGGAGTCAGGAGGACCTGAGTTCAAATCTGGCCTCAGACACTTGACACTTACTAGCTGTGTGACCCTGGACAAGTCACTTAACCCTGATTGCCTCACCAAAAAAAAAAAAAGACTCAGTTTAGATGCCATCTCCTACATGAAGCCTTTCTTGATTCCCTTCCCCCTTGCCAGTTAGTATTCTCTCCCTCTTTAAATTTATTTTTGTAACTTGATAGAGCTCTTGTATTTACATTTCTGTGTATACATTGTAGTTCCCCAGTAGAACATTAAGTTCTTTGAGAACAATTTTGGTTTTGTATCTCTGATGCTTAGTATGCTGCTTTGCACATAGTAGGCACTTAAGTGTTGACTTGAGCTGAATCAGATTGAATTAAATTGAAGAGCAAACTGATTCAAAGAGTACTAATTAAAATAAAAACTAAGAAGGGAGAACTGTTCTAAGAGAAAATGAGTAGAGGCATCTCATGGCATCATCAACAAATATTTTTTGATGCCTGCCTACTAGGTACAGAGGTACTTGGGGTGGGATGTGGGGAGATATAAAGGGACAAAAGACAATTCCTGCCCTTGAGGTGACATGCTTTCATGGGATCCCATTCATTGATATTTTTTTCCACTGGAAAAAAAGGTAGCAAAATATATTTCAAAGACCTAAAATATGAGAAGTCAAACCTAACCAAGGCTAAGCAACAAGATTTTTCTAGTTGTTGACAAAAGGCCACAGTCATTTTTTTCCCCTCCAAATTTCTAATTCATTTAATTCTGCTGAGTAGAAATGATTATCCATGGGTTCATTTAGTTATGATTTTTGAAGTCTTATTTTGTTTTTTTTTTTGAAATTTTTTATTTCTCTGCACTTGCTTCAAGGGCTATGCATGAAATTCTGAAGAAACCCCAGAATCTCTAGAGCTTTTCATTGGTCAAAAACTCCTGGTTTCATCAGAGGCCAACATGTTATTTGAGGGACGTAGAAAGTATTGGTCCTATGGATCTCCTTTTCTTACCCAAGAAACGTCTCAGAATACAGATTTCAAAGACTGACTTCAGAAGAGCGGAAGGAGAAAAGTCAACTCAGTTCTTTTTATATCTTCATTTAGTGCATCTTCAAACCCTCATTTCTTGTATTTGACCATTGCAAAAACATCAAAAATCCAAGAAGCTTTCAAAACAATCTGCTATGGAGTCATTAAATGGTTTTTTTTTCCTTTTTAAATTTAATTCCAACCTTTTAATATCTAAATATCTATTAAGACACACACACACACACACACACACACACACACTCAGAATCCTATAATCATAAGAGTTAGAATCAACTTCATAGGGCCTTCTAATCCATCCCATACCTGAACTAGAATCCCTTCTACAACCTGACCCCTAAGTAGACAAGCCTGTACTATCTGTAAAATAGGGAAAATAATAGCACCTACCTCCCACAGATCAAATGAGATACTACTTTAAAGTCCTTAACACAGTACCTAGCACATGGTAAGTGCTGTAGAAATGTTAGCTATCATTATTATTCTTATAGACTTCCACTAAAGTGAAACCCAGAACCTACTGAGGCAGGCCATCTATCTCCAGAGAGATAGATGGAGAATTCAACAAATATTTATTAAGCAATTATCATGTGAAAGGCCCTGTTGCTAGATGTAGGAGATACCATGATAACTAATACCTAATAGTTGTTTTCCAGAAAATATAGGCATCACCAATATATAGCTTAGTTATGCAACAAAGATGCAACAAAAAGTTACATAACTCAGCTTCAGACATCTTGAAAAACTTTCATTTTTATATTAGTTTACCTATGATCTTTCTTTAGGGCATTTCTTATTTTCCCCCCTTTTTTCTTTGTCACATCATAATTCTAGATTGTCACACCTTCATCATTTGGCCAAGGAAGATGCTCATTTGCCTTCAAATATAGGAAATGAGGCTGTTAAAATCACACGGACATAGACTTTTACTGAGCTCTAGATTATCTGCCAAAGAAGGGAACAAGCCCAATCTTTGGGGAAGGGGTTCTTTTAAACACTCTTTTCTGGTGCAAATTGCAAAGGAGATGTAGTTGTGGATTCTCAGGTTTTAGGCAGGCTGGGGATGGTGACTAAAACCAATCCTGCCTCTTAGACAACTCAGCACCCTAATTTCATTTTAAAATAATGAAAGGTTTATCCTTTTCCAGTAAAGACACAGAGAGATGCTAATGGCAGGGGAGACACTGTGGTATAGGAGGGAAAAGTCCTGGGTTTAGAATCAGAAGACCTGGGTTCAGCTGTTATGCTTTGCCACATAACTCTCTATGTGACCTTGTGTAAGTCACCTGACTTCCTTAGGCTCCAGTTGTGGTCTATAAAATGAGGAGGTTGGATGAGAAGACCTCTAGAGTCCCTTCCAGCTCTGAATCTATGTTCCTATGAAAGCAAAAAAAATGCAGTGTTAAACAGCCTGAGAGTCTAGGTTCTGCCCCTCATACTGTGACAAATAACCTAGGTGACTTTAGGTGAGTAACAACTTCTGGATCATTTCACATCTGTAGACATGAAAGAATTGGACTGAGGAGCTCTTGGCAGTCCATGGACTCCTCAGAATAGTGTTTTTCAATTTGTAGAATAAAATATATAGGATTACCAAGGAAATCATTTATATGGAAATACAAAGATAAAAATATTTTTAAAAAAACAAGTGTATGTATCCCAAGTGCATGGAACCCGTGTGACTGGATGATTAAGGTGATTAAGGCACCACCATGACTAGATCATGGATTAAGGCAGAAGTGTTAAACACATGTGGCTTGTAACACTTCCCAAGTACAAGGGCCCAAACCAGATTAAAATATAATTGGAAAATATTTAACAAAATAAAAACATAATAAAACATAGATACACTTTAAAACTAAATATGCGACCCATTAGGATCCTCATATGGAGATTAATGGCTCATGTTTCTATTTGTGTCTGATACCACTGGTGTAAGGTATGTAATCTCTTTAAGACTTCATTTGTATGGATCAGAGGCTCATCAACCAGAGGGCCTCAGTGGCTGTCTAAATAGAGTCCCAGCAAGTTAAGTGCTGAATACCACACAGGTAATTAGCACCAAAGGCAAGATTTGAACAGAGGACGTCTGACTTCAGTGCCAATGTCCTTTGTACTATGTCACATTGTCTTTCTCTACACCCCAAAATTCTATGAATTTATATGTTTGTCTCACATTTGAAACACTCACATACCCCACCTCTGGACACTGGTCTCCTTCCTGTTCTTCCCACAAGACACTCTATCTCCTTATTCCAAGCATTTTCATTGACTATCCCCCATGCCTTGAAATCTCTCCCCTCATCTCTATCTCCTGGTTTCCTTCAAGTCTCAACTAAGATCCCACTATCAGAATTCTTTATAAGTCTCTCTTATGCTAGTACCTTCCCTCTCTTGGTTATTTCCAGTTTGTCTTGTATGCATCTTATTTGTTTAGAGTTGTTTGCGTGCTATCTCCCCAGAAAGCATTGACTGTCTGTTTTGCTTTCCTTTGTATCCCCAGCACTTAGTACAGGGTCTAGAACATAGCAGGTGCTTAATAAATGCTTGTTGGTTGACTGTCATATTTTAATATGATTGTAAACAATATGCCAGGGATATCCCACTAGTTTGAGAGAAATTATTGTCCCTAGCTCAGTTCATTCAACAAGTATGATGTGATCAGTCATGATCAGACATGACTCCAAGAAGTTAACAGTCTTATTGGGGAGACACTCCTCACTGGGAAGCAGATAATCATAGGAAACACTATATGATTAGATAAAGAGGTGTGATCACATCAATAAAGGAAGTGCCCAGGCCTGAAATCAGGCATCCGTGAAATATGGAAATAAGGATACAGTTAAATACCAAAAAGCGTGATCCAGACAGTAAGTCTGAGGGAGTTCCAAGAAGGGGGAGATATCTGTGTGGGTTAATAGTCCTCCTGGAAGAGGTAGAACTCAAGGACTCATGTAAGTATTTTGCCAATTTCACTATGGTGACCGAGATGTCTTGCATACAGAAATATTCTACAATCCAGTTGTAAACATTGAAGGGTTACTGCAGTAGGACGGATTTAAATCTGAACAGACTTTCTCTTTTATCCTTCCTTCCTCTCTGCTTTTCCCTCCCTCTGTCCTTCCCTTCCCTCTACCACTACTGCTCTAGCTTAGACCACATGAAGCCTTGTTGGCTGCTGGGTAAATTAATTCTCTGGGCAGGAAAATCTTATATAGCTTCTTGATGCTTTCTGCTTTTCTCTTTCTTTTTCTCTCTTTATCTTTGCTCACTACCCAACCCTCCAGCTGAAAAAACGAAAGATGTGCTTGGTCTGGATGCTAGCCCTCCTCTTCTGAACGTGTCTGATCCTTTCATCCCTCTCCCAGTACCTGATGCACCAGGTAAAGGAAACTGTGAGGGGATGTTGGGGTAATGTAGGGATAGATACCCATTTCCACATTGTTTTCCGAAAGCTTAATTTTCAAGGTACTCAGCGAGGGAATTTGGATTTGTGAAATGATTTTGGAGGAAAAGGGAAAAGGATGAAAGCCAATGTGGGACTGTACTGTTCCCAGGATGTTGCTTCAAGGAAATGTCAGAAGTGAGTTTACAGCATCTGCAGAGGAATAAGGACACAATAAATTAATAACACACCTCACATATGCACATTCATTCACTTTGTCTTTATTATCAGACCCCCACCCCCACTAATTTTGCAAACAATACCAGGCTATAAGATGGGAAAGGAAAAAAGCACTGACTTCTGGAAATCAAGAGACCTTGGTTCTAGACTCATCCCAGCCTCTCAGCTAGCTGTTGTGATCCTTGGACAAATCACTTAACCCTTTGGGGGGGGGGGGCTTCACAAAATCACAGAATTTCAGCATTGAAAGAAACTCCAGTGACTATCTTGTCCAACCCATACATGCCATTTCTTCTGCAACATACCTGACAAGTGGTCATCCAACCTTAGTTTGAAGACCTCCTAGGAGGGAGAACCCACTACTTCCCAAGGCAGCCCATTCCATTTAGAAACAGTTCTAATGGCTTCTCAAAAGCAGGGACTGTCTCGTTTTTGTCTTCATATCCCCAGTGTGCCTAGCACAGCAACTGGCACATATCAAGCCTCAGTCTGCCTCTTTGCACCTTTCAGCCCTTGCTCCTAATTATCTGTTCCGGAGTCAAGCAGAATGTTTCTTCATTTTCTCCATTTGGGAAACAAGAGGGCTGTGTTGCAAAAGCTTGATGTCCACAACCAGGCACTGATCTCTAGGGATAGGAAAACAAGAGGAAGCTCAGCTGACACTGTGGCCCTGACCTGCCTGTTCTACTCATTCTAATGTGTGCAGTACCCCATTCTTGTCAGCTAGGATGTTAACAGGTTGGACTAGAGGACAAACCTTCCTCTCAACTCTTACATTCTATGCAACATGAGCTGTGACCTCGACCAACTCATATACCCATGAACACTTCACAAGAGTGACATAAGGGGATGAGACCCGAGTTCCAGCACTAGGTACCACATCAGCATCAAACCCCCAAGCTTCAACTTGACTCTTCCCTTCTCTCATGCTCACCACAAGCCCCACCCACCATCACATTCAGGCTAGTTTGATCCCACGTGCATTACCCTCCCCGTCCTCTGAAGCAGTGGTAAAATTGGTCCCCCACCTAGCCTGTGACTATGTGGCAAGAGTCCTCTAGGGGTTTCTCTCAATCACGAGAAAAGCCATCATCTGTGCCCTTCTGCCTTCATGCCCAGAAATTTCCCATTTTCCCTGAGATATTGACAGATTAGAATGAGTCACCAAAGTACCTCCTGGCTCCAAACATTTTGTATTTTAAGACCCCTTCCAGTTTTGACTTTCTCTGATTCTGTGATCTTAAGGAAGTGGCACATAAGTCTAGAAATGGTTTGTGCATCCTGACTTAGGGAGACATATCTCTCTTTTTTGGGGCGGGGGAGGTAGGGCATGGAAGGAAGAGAACTAAGTACCAAAAATTTTATCCCTTTTTCCCCCTTCCATGGGGAAAGAGAAGTCACCCTTTCCTTTCCCCACTGATTAGTTTTTCTAAGTCAATGATATGGGGAAGCGGCTGAGTGTGGTAGATGGCTGGGCCTTTCAATCAGGACACTGGGTTCAAGGCCCTCCTCTGACACTAATTTTGCAATAAGTTATTTATTAACTCCTCAGTGCCCCGCCCCAGGCAACCCTTAAAGATGGTAAATTTCAGATCTGTATTGGTAGAAGGAGTTTTTTCCTCTAAGAGTTGCCTACATACATCAACAAAACCGTAGTTCTGCTCCCCAATCCCAAGATAATTTTTTTCCATTTTTTTTTCCTCTGCCTTGATCTGCCTGCCCCAGTAACCTAAAACTCATAGATTATGGGTTAGCTACATTTTCTTTTTCCTAAAAGATGTTGACTTTGTGGCACAGGGCCTAAACCCAGATCTTCTACTTAAAATGAGTTAAACTGGTCTCGCTGAAAGAAGTTTTCCTCCTATAAACAATATGTAATGTCACAGCAAAAAATGAACTATGACCAAATATTCTGAGGCCTATGTCATGTAAATATCATTAAGAGGACCTTCACTACTATTGACTGAATGAGGTTTGTCTTTAGTGTATTTTTCCCCCATATCTCTCCCACTTTAATAATCTCTCCCCCTGCCCTATTTCTGAAATGTATCCCATTGGGCGAAGGGGTTGGGAGATTAGATGGTTAGGAGGCCCTGGCAACACAACCTTCTATGACTGGCTTTCTTTATCAGGACCTAACTACTTATAGGCTTACTTCTTCCCCATTGGCCTCTATCTTGCCTCTGTCCATATTCCAGGAAAAAAAATGTTTTGGTCGGAAGAATCTTTCCAACATTGGCTTTTTTTATCCAAAACATAAGTTTGCAGTTATGTGAGAAATAAAACTGGAAAGAAGTTACAAACAGGGAGGGGGAAAGGAAGAAAACTGCCCAAAATTTGGTTCAGAATAATGGAAAATGATACACATTTAGAAAAACACCTTCTTGTCTTTGCCATTCTGCTGAGAGTGGCTGGAGATTTTTTTTTAATCTCCTTCTCCTTTTCTAATAATAAAATAATGTCAAGCACATGGCAGGGTTAATTTTGATTTGACCTCATTTGGACATTTGATCATCACACTGATTGTTTTTTCCCCTGTTTTCTTTTACCAGGATGCATTTTGGCTTCTGTGTCAGCATAGATCAGCCCTAAGATGAGAAATGTCTTTGTCACCTTGACATTTTGTTGGAATTTGCCCTTTTTAACTATAAGTTCTAGAAATTTTAGATTGGTTTTTCAGCCTTGTGTCAAAGATACCCATTTAGGATGTGTAGTGAAAAAGGCTCTGGTCTTAGAATCAGCAGATAGAAGTTTAAATACAGTATCTGGTATTTACTAGCTGTGTGACCCTGGACAATAACTAAAGAATCTATACGCTGACACATACTGGTTGTGAAACCCTGGGCAAGTCACCCTAGACTATAAGTTGAAGATGAGCTGCTGATCTGCCTCTCGCCTGACAACAATGAAATCATAGGTCTAGACCAATAAGAAAGGGTTAATAATACTTATATGCCCAAACTGTAAAGAATTCACTTTGTAAATCGTAAAGTGTCCCAGAAATGTGAGTCATCATCATTATCAATATCATTATTATTATTTTCCTTTCTAAGATTTTACTTTTGTACCTTTCCAAAGCATGGCAATGACCCTTGGTTCTCAAAGTGGAACACAAGGTCTGTGAAATCTTAGTAAGCTAGAATAACTTTGTGTCTGGAGCTGGTGATCCAAAGACCACCCTAGTTAACTTAGGAGAGACTTATCACTGGGTTGGCCCAACAGTGATGACTTTTTAACCCACAGCCACTCTCAAGACCATCTGTTAAGTCATAGAGAGGTTGCATGTGGTTCTGTGGAGGGGGAGAGCCACTTTGTGAACTATATCATACATCTTTCAGTTATTGAAGTATTATTGCTATTTGTGAAGGCTGCACATTATTTGGCTCAGTCCCTGACTTGGAAACTAAGGGACAATCTCTCCATTTACAGGGATTTTGTCTGATACCCAGCATTTCCATTTTACAGTATCTCAAAAGAAAGTTTTATTGGAATGAAAGAAAAAGCAACTATTTCTGCATATTCTGCAACAAGTAGATTGCAGACCTGGTGTGGGAGACCCTTTTGTTTCGGGGCCTTCCCTGTATTGCTCTCAGAATTGACCTCCCTCGGGATGGGGGGGCAGCTAGGTGGCGCAGTAGAGTTCCGGCCTTGGAGTCAGGAGGACCTGAGTTCAAATCCAGCCTCAGACACTTGACACTTACTAGCTGTATGACCCTGGGCAAGTCACTTAACCCCCATTGCCTCACCAAAAAGCAAAAAAAAAAAAAAATTATCCTCCCGGGACTTGTTATACCAATTCCCAATCATATGGCACCTGAAGGTTTATAGAACTTTCTTCAGAGCAACCCTGTGAGATTGATAATGCAAATATTATTTCTCCCATTTTATATACAAGGAAGTTAAGGCCCAGGAGTTTAGGTGACAGGAACAAGACTTAGAACTTGGAAAAACCTTAAAGATTCTCTATTTTGTTCCCCTGGTTTTACAAGGTGGAAGGGAGGGAGGGCAGGGCCAGAGAGGGAAAGTGATTTGTCCAAGGTTGTAAGAAATAGGGCCAGGATTCAAATCCTCTGACTCTTAAGTCTTCTTTCTACTACCCCAGGCCAGAGTCATATAACTTAAAAGCATCAGAACTTCTATTCACACTTGGGGCTCCTGATCCAGCACTCTCTCCATTATATTGCATAGCTTGGACCTCTTGACTAATGTCTTCTTTTGGCTAACATAATTGAACTCAGTGATTTTCTCCCTCTCCCTTCCCCTTCTCATTCCATTCTCTCCCTCGCTCCCCTCCCCGCTCTGGCTCTCTTCTGTCTGTCTCTCCTATTTCCTTCCCTTATTCTCTCTCTTACTCCCCCATTATCTTTCCTGCCTTCCTTCTCTCTCCCTCCCCCATTCATTCTCTCCTCTCTCTCCTCCTCCTCCTCCCTTCCCCTTTTCTTTCCTCTCTCCTTCTATATCTCTCCCCTCCCTTCCATCTCTCTCCTTTCTGCCATTACATAAAACTTCAGTTGCTGATCTTGTCTGAGATTACAACTCTCCTTTACAGAGCTCGTAACTTAAACAATGAAGTACAAGTAGAGTAGGGATTTCCCCTGTCAAGCCATATCCCTTTGGCATAGACTCATATGGGAACATGGCTATTCCCCTAATGTGACACAGACTCTGTCCACTAAGGCTTCTCTTCCTACTCCCTCTAACAACACAAAAGCCAAAAAGACTGGCTCTCTTTTCAGTTAAGATAGATAGAGTGTTGGATCTGGAATCAGTAAAATATGAGCTGGAATCCTGCCTCAGATACTACCAGCTGTGTGACTCTAGGCAAGTCAGTTGACCTCTCTTGGCCTCAGTTTCTTTATCTGTAAAATGGATCTAATAATATTTTTACAGGGTTGTTTTGAGGATCAAATGAGATAATGTAAGGAAAATGCTTTTTAAACTTTAAAGCACTATATAAATGTTAGCTATTATTATTACTGAAAGCACCCCAGCCTTGATACACTTTGGAGATTTCTCCAAGCTATACTGCTTACTCTCAGTGTGATCTTTGGCAAGCCATGTCCCTTCCCCAGTGTTCAGTTTCCTACTATATCAGGAATTTGGACTGAGTGATTTCTAAAGTCCTTTTTATCTATTCATTTTATTATTTCTCCAAACAGCCATGCCAAATTAAATGTTTCTTTGGATGATATTCTTCATTCTCAGATCTCATAGTCTTAGGAGACCTGTTTTCAAATCCTGGCTTTATCACTTATTGGCTATGTGACTGAGCAAGATGATGATGATGACGATGATGATGATGATGATGGTGATAATGATACTAACTCCTCCAAAGGCAGATTAGTAGCCCCCTGATCTTAGGCACTCACCATATTGATGCCAGACTTGGTGCAAATACCTGATATATTTTAGCCTACTTCAGGTCAGAACTCCAGCGCTCAAGCGATCCTCCAGCGTCAGCCTCACCCAATAGCAGGCATACTGGTATGCCCCTCCATGGCCAGCCCACTTAAAAGCCTATTTTTAAGATTAATTTACCACAGCCTTGTGAGTAACTAGTGTAAATATTGTTATCTCCGTTTTTGCAGATGAGAAAACAATAGCTCATTTAAGTAAAATGGCTTGTCCAAAGTTATACAGCTAATAAATTTCAGAGTAGGATTTGAACACAGGTCTCCTAACCTCAAATACTCTTGCCACTATTCCAAATTGCCCTCCTGACCATTTTGGGAAGAAAAATGCTTTGTAAACTTTGCAAAAACTCAAATAAACATAAATTATTCTTGTTTTTTGCTTCTGATGATGATATTTCTACCTTCACTCATGGACTAAGATGTTATATTCCTATGAAAGATAAGTCACATTTTAAGGTTTACAAAGTGCTTTCCTTAAAACAGCAACCCTGTGAGGTAGCAAATACAAATATTCCCCCCCCCAATTTTATTGACTTAAAAACATTAAATGACTTGTCCATAGTTTCCCAGCTAGCATGTGCTTGGTGCAGGATTTGAGTCAAGGTCTTCTGACTCCCAAGTCCAGTGTTCTGTCAAAGGCTATATTACCTATTTCTATTCTTATCACTTTACACAAATGAATAAATGACGATATCTTAGAGCCCTTTGCAACTATAATACACTATATAGGTGTCCATGATATTATATCTAAATTAGATTCTACAAAATGCTGGGTTTGAATGTTATGAATATGGCAGGATGCTGTGTAAATATTGCCTTTGGACTCAGGTTGAAAACGAAACCTATCCAGTGGACATTTGGAGGATTTTAGAATCACAGAATCCAAGAAATCGGTGGAACTTTAGAAGTTGTCTAGTCCAACCAATCTCTGACCTGATACAGGAATTCCCTCTATAGCAACCCTGATAATGGGTAGTGATCCTTCCTCTGCTTTGCCGCTTTCACTAATGACAAATAGCCTGCCTCACTGTTGGACCTTTCTGATTGTTTCTATAATGAGCCAAAGTCTGCCTCCCTTTAAATGATACTCTTTGGCCCAAATTCTGTCTTTTGGAACAACAGGAACAAGTATAATCCTTCTTCCACACGACAGTCCTATGGCTACCTAAAAGATAGAGCTTTTCTATAGCTAACATTTATCCAGCGCTAACTCTGTGCCAGGCACTGTGCTAAAGTGCTATGACGATGATAATGACAGCTAACATTTATATAATGCTTACTACATGCCAGTACTATGCTAAGCATAATAATGTTAATAGTAATAATAAAAACATTTATATTGCCTACTATGTTCCAGGTACTATGCTAAGTACTTTACAATTATTATCTCATATGATCCTCATAACAACGCTGGAAGGTAGGTGATGTTATTGTCCCCATTTCACAAATGAGGAAACTGTGGCAAACAGAGGTTAAGTGACTTGCCATGGGTGACACGGACAGTAAGTGTCTGAGGCTGGATCTGAAGCCAGTTCTTCCTGACCTCAGGCCCAGTACTCTATCCCCCTGCCTTGGCCAAGTCTTCTGTTCTCCACCCTAAATGGTCCTTTCCACCATGATTTGATCTCCACTCAAGATCTTGGTTACCTCTCACTTCTTAATGTTTTCCCTTGAACTTTCTTGCCTGCTAAAATACAGCTTCCTATCTCTTTAGAATGCTGACATAACATAATCCTAGTTCTTGATACCAGAGAAACATGTGGCTTTTATTTTCTCTTTTCCAAGTTGTATTTTTTTTACTCACTGATTTCTACTCATGGTTACTTTGTTATTAGTGATGTTCATATATACTAGGATTTCCTCTCGAGTTTGAGCGAAGAAACTTTGATGTACCTTTACGATGAGAAATGACAAGTTTTACTTTTGTTGTCTCACTGACTTTTTTTCTCCTTTCTCCTCCCTTTCTCTCTAACCCAGAAAAGCTTATCGAGGGGCTCAAATCTCCCAGTACTTCACTTCTCCTTCCTGACCTCTTACCTCTGGCAGATCCCTTTGGTAGCTCTTCAGATGCTGTGAATGGTAATAATAATAAAAAAAATCCTTCCCTTTCTGTCACTGTCTTGATGTGGGGTGCATGCCTTGGTGTTTCAAGAGTTTTATGTAAAGAATTAGGAAGCTGCTTAGCAAACCCAGTATTTTATTGTGCTGTGGCAGGATCTAGTAAAGCATGGAAGACTGCTGAAGCATATGGAAAGAGGACTGGGCTCAAGGCCCACCTCCATCATTTACTGGCTGTGTGATCTTAGCAAGTCTCTGAGCCTCAGTTTCTCCATCTATGAAAAGAGGTTAATGTACTACCAACCTCAAACACACTGTTACAAGCAAAAACATTATGGAAATTATTTTACATGTGAAATATTTTTTAATGTAGGAAACTTTTAATTTTATGATTTTAATCACACAAACACTTATTAAATATCTACTCAATGTAAGGCTACTATCCCCCACCCCCACCCCCAAACTTTTTCTTCACTAAGGTCAACATCTCTTTCACCTAATCTGAACGTCACATGGCCTAATCTCAGGGCCATTTTAATCTTGTTTGATCTTCTGGATATTCTACAACTAATCAACGTTCTTCCTAAAATGTGACCCATGGATCAAAAACCAATCATAAGCATGCATAGAAGGTGGATCAAGGTGCCTATTTTGGCTCAATCTCTGTGCACCCCTATAAACACATTACTGTAGGTGTGGTCTGATCAGGGCATAATCCATTTGGACTATCTGTCACATCCCTCATTTTGAATGCTATACTTTTATTACTGTGGCCCAAGATCTCATTACTTTTCTTGGCTGCCGTATGACACTGTTGATGGATGTGGAGCTTGCAATCCACAAAACTTACACATCCTTTTCAGAGGAACTGCTATCTAGACATGCCTCCCCTGTAAGACTACATATTTATCCCTGTTACATTTCCTCTTATCAAATTCAGTCCAACATCTTGGCTTAAATTTTTTAAATCCCGACCTGATCATCCAATGTGCTAGCTCTCATATTAGACAAAAATAGGGGCAGCTAGGTGGCATAGTGGATAGAGTACTGGTCCTAGATTCAGGAGGACCTGAGTTCAAATCCGGCCTCAGACACATAACACTAGCTGTGTGACCCTGAGCAAGTCACTTAACCCCATTGCCTAGCCAAAAAAAAAAATTAAGACATAAATATAATTTGGTCCCCAGGTAAAGTAATTTCTCTATGTGACAGTACTTAGTCAACATAGCTAAGTATTTGTGGATTTCATTATTCTTTCTGACTTCTTTACTATATCGCCTATAAATGAAGAAGATTTCATATATGTATATGTAACAGGTGCATGGAGTAGATCTTGTGTGATCATCATATAGTGACTTACACTTCTCATGCAGGTCAAAGGGACACTTAACTTGCTGTCTCATTTTCTCCAACCTGTCCTCCCCCTGACAGGTTTGTATTTCCAAACAAGAGACCTCTACCCCATTCAAATACTCTCAGAGTCCTAGGAGTAATCTTGTTATGGGGGAATATACTCTCTATGCTCTTCATTTTAGTTCTTGAGCCCCTACCTATAAGCTATACCATTTACTCTCAATGTTGTAGTAAGGCAAAAAAAAATCAGATACTCAATATTAATGTAAATTCAGGAATAATAAGTACATGACAATTCACTCATTAACTAGGGTCACACTCACCTAACTGCTGGGGAAAATGGTTACAGACTTATAGAAACGTGGCAGGCAAGCACATAAGAAGGAACATCCATGTGTTTGAGTTAATTACTACTCTGGACGGCAGGCTTTGAAAACATTTTTCCATTCAGGAACACCTATACTGCGTGAAGCCCCATCTTTGCTAACTGTCCCGCTTCTGATTCTCACCATTCTTCAGCTCAGCAAACCCACTTTTCTCCTATTCCTGAACCAGTGAAGCATTTACAAGTTCTTTCAGCTTATAATCACTCTTAAAAGAGTGCTGAGAAAGTATTATACTCTTAATTTAGCTAGCAGTTCTCTTTAAGCCAGAAAAATACCCAACTCCTTAAACTGGCTCTCTTTGGACAATGCAGACAAGCCCAGATAGCCTTTACTCTGCAGGATGCTGCATTGACCAAACAGCGCTCAGCAGATTAGCTGCCAAACCTCTCTTTTCCTCTCTCACGCTGACGTGGTGGGGGAAAGCTACATGCACTTTTGAAAGGCCTCATCTCTCTCAAGCTCTAGGAGGCACTGAAGAGCAATAACTAAGGCTAATACTCTTGTCCAATGAGCGCTAGTCTTTCCTTAGCCAATCAGGAATCTCGAGGCGGAAGCCTTCTGTCAGTCAGCTGCTTCAGCTGCCACTTCTCAGAGCTCCAGAAGAGCTGACCTTTCCCACTGTCTTCTCCCCACCCGCCCCTTTCTTCAGTTTTCACTTGTCAATTTCTTAGTATTCACCCTCTACTTACTCTTCCCTACTTTCAGTAGCTTTAATTAAGGGCAAACTATTATTCAGTGCCTTTCACTTTTAAGGTAAAAATTCACCATTCCCCCCTTTCCTTATTTAATGATCTCATAATATCTAAACAGTTATATGATTTTTTACTGTGCAAGTTTTTAACCTCTTAAGTCTTAAAAGTTCCATGCAAATGAGTTTAGAGACTGGAGCTTCAATAATTCCATAGTCTCTAAAACTGTGCCTCTAGCAACAGTGTTTTTATACTCAGAGCTTTTAATAAATAACAAAATTTTCTCTTCCCCTTTGAATCATTAAACATACAAAAAAGACATCACTCCACATCCTTCACAAGGTTATTTAAGTCCTCATATTTATGCCACAGTTCATTCTCAGTCCATTTCGCAACCAGTCTGCTCATAGCCTGGATGAAACTGTGTTTCTTTGCACATAAATTATAATAATTTTTATTAAACCAATATTATTTTCTTATTCCTTTTAGACACAAAACCGCTTAGCTATAAAAAGACAATACCTTACATCCTTAACTAATTAATAGAATTCTTTTGTCTTTATGCAAAAGTAATGTTTCTGCCTCTTTCAGCACCAAACTGTCCCATATGAAAACTTTAAAGGGGGATGGTACCTTAGAACTACATACTCACCAATTAGAACATAATTATGGGCAGTATATACAGCACTATGCTAGGTGCTATCAGAAAGACAAAGTTATGAAAGACACATGAGATTCTACTCAAGGAACTTATGATCTGATTGGAAAGATAGCAGTGAAGAGCTCAAAAAAGAATGAAGATTGCTATCAATTCCTACATCTCTTTTCAGGCTAAACATCACAAAATACCTTAAGCTTTTCCTCCTATGACATAGTTCTCAAGCCCACTGACTGAAACTTCTATGCACAGGGCCCCTTGCTATTCAGGGATTAACTGCCCTAGCCTCTCATAAGATCATAGCATTTATACCTGAGAAGGACCTTAGAGATCATCTAATCAAATTCCTCATTTTACATATGGGGAAACTGAGATTCAAAGAGGAAAATGACTTGTTTAAGATTACACAGCTAATAAGTAGCAGAACTGGGATCTGAACCCCAGTCCTCTGACTACGACTCCAGTGCTTTTCAGTCTCCCTCTGGCTCCCTATAATTTATCTCCCCTTTCCTCTGATTTTTTTTTTAAACACTGCTGCCAAAGGAAAAGTTGATGTTGCTGTTGAAAGTCTCATACCAGGACTGGAGCCCCCAATGCCCCAGCGCCTCCCATCTCAGACTGACTCTGTCACATCCAACCGAACAGGTTAGTAAAGTTTCTCCTCAAATGGCAGCATTTGGTCATGGAGATAAGACTCGTCAGCCTGTGGGTTTTGTTCTGACTATAGAACCAGTCCCCTTCCAATGAGTAGAGCCAGTCTGGCTCCCATCCACATTAAATCAAGATTGAGGAAGTGATTTTTGTGCAAACTGGTTCCTTTTACTTTCCATAAGATTAGTTGCTACTAATTATACTCTCAGCTTCAGCTTAGCTTCAGTAACTTGTTCGCTATATGAAGGATAGACTGCTTTTATGTCGATTGTAATGACCAGTAGGTTCCACACCACTGTTTCCCTCAGCTTTCTTATGAAACTTATAAGACAGCTCTCTTCTCTTCTAGTTATCTAACTAGTAAAACAACCATATATTCTTTCCTCTTCAGGCATAGCCTATCTAACATTGTTAATTAGGTTCACAAGAACGTGAGTAGGCGAAGCAGCATTGTACAAGGCATTTAACGCCTCGAAAACCACCTTACAAATGAATGAGTGACTGACCTAACAATATCACTTGGGAGTTTTACAATTTTGTAGCTGTTTGGTTATGTGATGTGGCAATGCTTTTGGTGTGGAACACCATTGGTTGATACAACCTTATGGGAAAGAGAGTAAACCTTTATCACTCTGAATATATTAGACCAACTTTATTTGCTCATTAAGTAGACTCAACTGGAAGTGTACACCTGAATTATGTTCCTTACACAAAGCTTTGATCACGTATATGAGATTTTTAAAAATTGAACTTGAAGGTAATTTTAGGGAAAAATCAGGATCTGTTTAGATGCTCAATACAGCTCTGCCATTGTAGTGACATGGAGTTGGGAAATCCTACAGGAAAAGCATTGAATTTGTCACCTTCATATAGACTAAAGTAAAATGCCTGATTAAAACAAATTTGTTGGCATTTGGAGAGAGGGATAGAGACAGAGACTGATCAAAATTCATCTCGGTATAAGTTTTGAATTGGACACTTTAATTTTAAGACCTTTCACAGTCTTTAAAACAGGAGATACAGAAGCTCTGATGAACAGCATTAGTGATGTAGAGATGACAAATAAGGACAGGTTGGGACTCTGCCCTGGTTTTCATCATGAAAAATATTTCCGTTCAAGTTCTATGGGAAGTTGATGGCTTTGGGAGAGAAGTCTTCTATATCTACCTGCTAATGAATGATAAAACATTTACTAAACAACTACTTAAAACTGCACTAAGACTTTTAGGATGCCATGTAAAATGCTTTGCAAGACTTAAAGCCCTGTATAAATGTTGTTCGTCATTGTTGTGAAGACCCTGAGTTTGTTGTTGCTGCTGTTGTGAGTTGTGTGAATGAGGTGTCAAGCTGGTAATGCAAAGGTTGACAGTCTAATTGCATTCTCTGTTGTGTGTGCCATTTCATGCTCCCGGCCTCCTTTTCTTCCGGACTCAGATTCTCTCCCTGGGGAAGATTCCCTTCTTGATTCCTCTCTGCTTTCTAACCCAGCTGCTGACCTTCTAGATGAGTTCACTCCCATGGCAATTTCTGCTCCAGCTCATAAAGGTAAACACCTGACATGGCATGTGCTCCCATTTTGTCCAGGGAGGGGAGGGAAAGAATGACCAGAGGACATTGTTCTTGTGAAATTATCTGTGCTACTGTTTTCTTTTTAGCCTGTGTTATCATTTCCATTTTATATAGAGAACCTCAGTGATTCAAACTAACTAGGGATGGGAGAGGGTCAGTACAACCATCTGAATTTTTAAAAAATATATTTCTAAATGATTGTTGATTAAAATGGGGTTTGAATGTCCGCTTTGCCATTTAACTACACATGTGACTGGGTTAGTCACTCTGTAGACCTCAGTTTCTTCATCTGTAAAATGAGGGGGTTAGGCCAGGTGGGCTCTAAAATCCCTTCCAGCTTTAAATCTTACAAGCTCATTATATACATGTAGCTGGTTTAAAAATGCTTTTAAGAAAATTATTGTCTTAAATAGGTTAATTTGAGAGCCACAGGAACATACTTCTGAAAAGGAACTTTAGTGATCTTCTTGTCCAATTCCTTCATTTTTTTTAGATGAGGAAATAAGACACCAGGCAAACCAGGACAGACCTGGCTTATACGTGCTTTATATAATAAAGTGTTTTAGTAAGTACCAAGGTAGTAATTTTTCCTCCTCCAAACAAAATGTATGATTGTATCCTTTAGAATGAGCTGCTTTTCCTTCACTGAGCTGGGATCAAATATGTTTTTTAAAATATCAAATAGGTTTTGATCCTCATTGGTTCTAGTACTGTTGTGATTGGAACTTAACAAAAGGGTAAACTGAGGCAGGTTTCTGAGCAAGATAACATTTATTAGCAGGAGCATGCTACCTGTCAATAACAGGTCAATGGGTTGCCTCCATTCGTGTCAAATGCCCTAAGAAAGAGGACAGTTCCCCTTTTATAGGTTTTGAGGAATAAAGAACAAAGAACAGAGCAGAGTAGATGACATCATGGGATTAAGGACTATGTGACTGGTTACAGAGCTGAGGCTCAGGGAACAACATGAATGATTAGAAGTTTGGTAATGGGGGCTAGCAATGACCTCACCCCACCTTCTTCTCTCATGATACTAAGAAATGCTCTTTGAGACCAGGTGCGAGATAGCCCAGAGACTTTTGGACAGCAAACCAGACATCTTTGAAGGACAGCTTGGCTGAGTAAAGATATCAGGCCCAAACTCTCTTGCTTTCTCATACATTCCCCGAGGTTCACAAAATTCCTTGGGCAATAAAGCTGGATTTTTAAACTTAACCCATTACAAGCCAGTTTGAACGACAAAGAACTGTGACTTAAGCAGGTACAGGACAAAATAAATTAATTGTAAATAGGATCAATAAGAAAATGATACAGGATCAATCTTAATCATCTTAGTACCTTCTCAGTGATTTCCCAAAGCCAAGTTTTTGCTCTTCTATCTTCTCAAATATGTAATAGAATTCAGGAGGAGTGATGGTGATCATATCTGAAACAAATCTGTCTTTTTTAGCTAGCATTTATGTGTTTGCAAAGCCCTTTACAAATACTATCTCATTTCATCCTCACAACCATCCTGAGAGAGAAACCTTATTATTATCCTCATTTTACAGATGAGGAAACTGAGGCAAACAAAGGTTAAGTGACGTGCACAGGGCCATACAGCTATTAAGTATCTAAGCTCAAATTTGAATTCAGGTGTTCCTGACTTCAGATCCGTCACTCTGTTCACTGCCCCACCTAGCTACCTGTCATCTCTAAGCTCCATATTAGAACCTAAAACAGATTGATCTAGTTTAGAGTTTGCTGAGTGACTGCCCTCTTGGGAAGAAGAGAAATTGATGGTAAGGAAGAGAAAGTCCTACTAAGGCCATGGATGAGCACAGACTAGTCCTTTAATTTCATCCTTAGTAAAAAGCAAGCTCAAATGGAAACTGTTGGCCCTTTTTACCAGCTGACTGCACCAAGGCCTTTTAAAAGTGACTTTTTTTTAGGCAATTAGGGTTAAGTGACTTGCCCAGGGTCACACAGCTAGTGTCAAGTGTTTGCTGTAAGACCAGATTTGAACTCAGGTCCTCCTGACTTCAGGGCCGGTGCTCTATCTACTGCACCACCTAGCTGCCCCTAAAAGTGGCTTTTACGTTGCTAGTTAACACTGTCAGTGTGAATCTCTTTGTTGTAAGTATTCAGTCCACTAACATTAATCACAGCCAGGCCCTAATATTTCATCCCCACATAACTCTTTTCCATCTCTTTCCATAAATCCTCTGCACAGGTTCCACCTTATATGCTGTAGGGCTCCTTTTGTTTATTTGAATATTTAATAGATTCCAGTTCAACATTCAAGCTGTCCGTCTGTTAGCTTTTGATCTTGATACATAACTGACCCACCTTCTTTCCTGGTCAATATGTTTTAAATGTCATTTGTTAAACACAAGCCATTGTTGATAACACGCTGCAACCTGCTCGAACCCACCTTACATCTTTCCATTGCCCTGGGAGTCATGTGCGCTCATTATCTTCCTGAGTATGTGGTGTTCTGTGGTTTACAACCAGATGGTATCACCGTGAGAAATATGGGCTTTGCAACAACGGGGATCATTGAAAACTCGGTGTCATTTCCCTAGGTGCAACCTAGCCTGATTTTTCCTACTTCTACTCACTTTTTTGGTAAGCTCAGTGTCAGTCTGCATGTACTAATGGGCTAATTCAATGAGCTGTCAACCCAGCTGCACGTCATAGTGTGAACAATGCTCATTCTTCATTGATTTAGTTTTTTCTGTGTGTATTACTAGGCCAATTCTTTTGAAAGACCATGAACCCCGACGAGGCTCAGTAGTGTTCCATGACTTAATACAGTGTGCAAACTGTCATCCTTAAGCAGGATAACAGCTAGAGAACTTCATCACCCTTAGGGAATCCTTCTTCTATTTGACTATGAGTTCCAAGCTTTTTGGTTTCTTATGTAACATCACTTACACATTTTTATTTTTAATATTACAAGAATGTCAGCACTTAAAATGAACTGGGAACAGAGAATATAAAATGTTACAGCTGAAAAATACCTTAGAACCTAGAATGTCAGAGCTTCCAGATTTCCTTAAAATTATAGTGCTGAAAGGAACCTTCCGGATACAGGAATTACATAGTACAGCTCATCCATTTTTACCAAGATTCAAACCCAAGTCCTTTAAATTTGAATCAATGCTATTTCCCTTAAGGACATAGAACACAGAATGTTAGAACTAAAAGAACTACAACATAGACTGTCAGATCTGGAAGGAGCCTTTGGAACAGAGAACCTAGAATATTAGAGCTGAAATGGACTTTAGAGAACATCAAGGTTAGGGGTTCTTAACTTTGTTTGTGTCTTAGATCCCATTAACATTCTGGTGAAGCCTATGGACCCCTTCTTAATTACAGTGCAAGCCAATTATGGTAAAAAATTAAGATTCATTTTTTTCCCATTCAAATTTACAGCTTCCTGATATCTACCCATAGATTCCAGGTTAAGAACCCCTGATCTAGGTCATGGTTGCCTTTTAAAATAAGGAAGCTATCCTTTTATTGAGTTTCTTTGTTGCATTAAAATATATTCAACAAATCTTCTCTGTTACGAAGTTGAGAGATCAATATGGAAAACATGAAGGAGGATCTGTCTTTTAAAGTTGTGATTAATGTTAGTGGACTGAATACTTAAAACAAAATTGTCAAAATGGCCCTGATTCCCATTCCTAGGTTTTAGAGTATATCTTCTTTGGGAGACCTGTAGAGCTCTCACCACTGCTGACAGTTTCTATGGTAACATTCACTTACTCTAAAACTTAGGTGCTTTTAAACTCAGGGCTATTTACGAGTGCTGGTGGTTCAGCACTTGTTTGTTTGTTTGTTTTTTACCATGCCTCTTCCTTACACTAAGGAAGCTCCACACTCCATTCAACAAGCTTTTATTAGCCACCTTCCACTTTCAAGGCTCTCTACTAGGCACTGGGGGGAGATACCCAGCTAATACCACAAACTGATCTTTGCCCTCAAGTTTACATTCTTCTGGAAGGATAATCATTCAAACAGTTGCTTTTCATGTAAGATGTACCTTTGGATCTGAGTCCACAACTCTGGTGACCTTGACCTCACAGGAAAGCCTTGTTTCCATTCATCTTTAATCATCAAACTTCTGGATTTGGCCCTCCTTTTCTCTTACACTCACATTTCATCATCTTTGTGATGAAACCCTAGCATGGAGGGAAAAGGGGTCACTAAGACTGTTAACAATTATTTACTGATCAATTTGACTTTAGGACATGTGATCATGAAGATGTCCCCATAAGACAGTGGGATTTCTGAATTAAAGAGAGTGCAGACTCCTAGCCCTCCCACCCCGTCCTAAGAGGGTTAATGAAAAAAGCTTCTGGAGAAAGGCTTCATCTTACAGTGACAGTAGCTGAGGTTTGGTTTTTTTGCCTTTGACAATGTTTAAAAGATTTCGCTTTTATTGAGCAAGTTGCCTATTTAAGCAATTAAGCCTGACAGTGTTTCAGATGAGCCCATCAGCAGCAATGAGCAATTACAGAGCAGCATCCCTTGCAAAATGGGGGCCCAGCTGGGATGTGCTGGTGTGGCAGCTCTAATTAGAATTGAGAGGAATAAATTTACATGACTTCTACCTGCCTTCCCACTGTACATGAATATATTCCCTTTTGGATGAGAACTGGCATGTAAATTTATTCACTCTCCCCTTCTCCTTTCCCTCCCTACATCTCCTCCCCCTCAATCCACTCAGGGAGTCTAAGACATTTGTATAATTTCTCCTAGAATGAGAAAGCCTACCCAGTTGAGTCATTTCAGAAGTATTTTGTGCAAGTTGCTAGGTAGTATTTGAATCTTAAGCCATTAATTAGTTTCCTGGGTCCAAGTCTCATTAGTTAGTCCTCTATTTGTCCATAAAGACAGCACAGAGTTTATTTTCATAGGTTTTAGGGTTTTGTTTTGTTTTTTGATACATGCTAGTATAAGATAATGAAATTTACCTTCATCCTCTTGGATAGCAACCACAAGAGCAAAATAGTATATACATCGTTAGATGTGGTCACTGTACTGGTTGTTTTTGATTGCCTTTTTTTCTTAGCTCCCAGGGAGGGTTTGGAGGAGAAGAGTTTCTATATCCAGAGACTACAGTGCTGTATAAACAAAAGATATCACTAAAACTTACTTTAAAAAAAAAAAGGTACTACAGTAATAATTAAATAGGTAGAGAAAACTTATCAACCAGCCCGTCTTCCCTTTCCAATTTCTTAACCATGATCAACAAAGAAATAATAACCAGTTTTTTTTCCTTATAAGACAGAGCATCTAGACTTAAGCTTTAGACTGAGATAAATGTGCTTTATGTCTTTCTCTTCTCTATCCTTAAATAGTCCAAGGAGGCTTTCTTCATACATCACAGCAGGGGCCTGTTTTCTCAGTATGTTTTGCCTGACACTTTTCCCTCCTTATGAACTTTACCTCTTATTTCAACTCAGGAAATGGCAGTACTTTCACCTTCTAAAAACAGCACTAACCATACTAATGGAAACTATGTGTCTTCTAACATTGTTTTCTGAGCTAACGTCTGTCTCTGCTCTTTCTGCTTCTTTATTTCCATCCCTACCTCACGCTGCAGAAGATAGTAATCTCATCTCAGGTTTTGATGCTCCTGAGGGCCCCGAAAAGGTGGCAGAAGATGAGTTTGACCCCATTCCCGTGTTGATATCCAAAAACTCACAAGGTAAGAGAGAAGGAGGCAAGGAGCGGAGGCTGAGAACAGATTATGTAGAAATGTCCCCAGCCTGCTAGGAATCAACGAATTATGAGTTCTTTATGGGTTGGGCAGAGAAACTGGAGTTGAAGGAATGCATCCCCATAATCACATTTTACAAAATTTTTTTGGAGGAAGATTTAAAAAAAAACTTAATAAATGTTCTTCTTAAAGAGGGTCACCCCTTGTGTAATGTTATACTCATATATCCAGGACTTATATTTGAAGTCCTTTCTACCTTGAATATGTCAGAAAAAATTTGATCTCTCTGCTACGCCAAGTTGTCGAAAGACCATTTATTTAGTTATTTTAATGTCTCTCTCTGGGCATAAAAGTTGTATTGGGTCGAGTCCTTCCTCAAGCAAAAATGATTTCATTTAACTTGGTTGGTGGGATGAATATTAGGGTGCAGCCTCTTGTTCTCTGCCAAAAATGGAAATCACCTTTACTGGTAGCTTTCATTTGCCCTGCCTTTAACAGAATAGTGCATGGGCTGCCTTGTGGCTGTTTGAGGGGTTGACAGAGAGAGAATGGTGGGTGGTAAGAAATAGTTCATTTTGATTCTTGCAAATTCTAACCAATAACAAACAGCTTGCATAGTTTGTTTCTTTTTTTTACTGCTTCTAGTTTTTTTTTTCTTTTTCTTGGTTGCTTGCTCTGCACATCTAAACCTTAACCCTTTTGTGTTCTGTACTGAATTCCTATCTCTCCACTTCCAGGTGGGCACTCTAGAAACAGCAGTGGGAGCTCTGAGTCCAGTCTTCCCAACCTAGCCAGGTCTTTGCTGCTGGTGGATCAGCTCATAGACCTGTAGCGGTGACCCAGTAGCAGATGCAGTTCTGTAACCTTCATACCGTAATCTACGTTTTCATTCCAGAGGAGTTAACCTTCAAAATGATTTTTTTTTTTAGTTTGCAAAAAAAAGGGACCCGCCAATCCTTTACCCTCACCTTTCACCTTCTCCCCTAGAAACATTAAGGAAAGGAAATGGCCTTCCAGAGATACTTCTTGGCAAGTTCCTCCCAGTTCCCATTTTGTCAATGGTTTCTCATGAACCCACTTTCAATAGCATTAGCTTCAATTGTGAACTAGTTGCCACAAAGCCTCACTTTTGCTGGAATCAATCCCTACCTAGCTTGACCAAAAGCTCAAGTGTAACTGAACTAGTTAATTGTCACCTGGTGTCCTCTCTTTTGTGCTCACTAGGAATGGCCTCCCAAGCCAGTACTCCCAAACCCCTTTTCCTTAGGCCTGATGAATATGTTTATCTGTTTCTTTTCTTTTCTTAATGCATCACCTTGTGGAGATGGACCATTGAAATGTTATCAGCTGGAGGCAATAGACTGGGGATGGATCTAAGGCTTACGGGAGGGTAGAATGCCTTGTTGGTAGCTATGCTTGGCAAGAGAAATTGGGTTTTGCCCTAGCCAACCAAGTTAGACTTGGCCAAGGGATTTCACATGCCACCCCACCACCATCCCACCCTCATCCCCAAACCTGTTCAGCATTCCTTTAACCTCTTGGATACGAAGAGAACAAGATACATGACTACTGGCGGATCTTTGGGTAAATTGTATTCCAAGTATTGCTATTCCTATTGTTGTAACTATCCCAAGCCCAGATCTCAGAATTAGACCAAAATATAGACAGTGGTGGTAATTATATCTTTAATTGGAAGCCACTTTTTTTGTTTGTTTTTGTGGGAGGGATGGGGTGGGGGTGGGAAAAGGCATAGTAGAAACGGATGTATTTTTCTTGTGATTTTTATTTTGAATTGAATACTGTAAATTATGTATAAATGAAGATGTTGACCAGTTTTGTTTCCACTTGGCGTTTCCAATCCAATGTCAGGTGTCTGTACAGGGTTTATGCTCCCTTTCCCTTGTAATTACTTGGCAGCCCCACCTTATAAGTTCCAGGGTCCTCCTCAGCTGACAAGTGTGTTGCTATGAGCTTCATGCAGATCTTTTGTCTTTGTAGAGTAAGCGCGTGTTTCTGTTTAGGTCATCAGAAGTGAGTGTGCTGACGAGCTAGGCACAGTATGGCCGAGGCTAAATTACCTTCCTTTCTCCTTGGTGTTTAAGTTGGAGGCTGCCCACCACTGTTCTGCTTGCTCTCCTTGGCTTACAAGCCAAAAATCAAGAAACATCACAGAGTTCTTCACTGACTTTAAAAACACTGTTCATGAAATAAAGGACTCTGGGCCAACATACTTATAAGTTAATGGTCACCCTCCGTTTGCATATGGAGCTCGTGCTATTCGCTGAATTGTGGTTTGTTTTGTTTTGTTTTTCCTCATGTGAAAAAGCTACTGATGAAATAATTCATGAGAAGAGGTGGGTTGGGCAAGCCTTCTACCTACTCTCTCCCCACCTCCACTTCGGGCTTTATCACTCACCCTCCAAAGGGATCCAGCTCTTAGCTGAAAAGATATCTGTAAATAAAATTCCACATCCACACTCTTGGCTCCAAATCTAGTACTTTTATTTCTCCTTCTTCACATTTGCACTTTAAGAAGAAAGGGAAAAAGGGGTGGGGACCCATTTGTCAATACCCCTAGAAGCCTGCAAGACACTGCACTTTGGAGGGGAAGCTTTGAACTCACCCATGTGAGCACGTGAGCAGCCTTAGAGAAACAATGGAGCTGGAATCCGACTCTCTTCCCATTCTTCTTTTCTCTTTCAATTTCACCATTGTGGGCTGAAGCCAGTTGGCCAAATAACAAGCTTGTTTTAGGGTAGAAGGTCCTTTTTTTGTTGTTGTTGGGTTTTGTTTTTTGGGGTTTTTTTTTTTCAGTTTCAAGAATTAAATCTGCCTGCTGGGGATGAAACACCAACACAGTGTCAGTGAAGTCTTTTTGTCAATTGGCTGAGTTTCATCAACAATAAAAATGGAACTTGGTTTGCTTTTTTATGGTCGGGAAGGGGAAAACGTTTATCAACAACAATGCTTTGAATTAATGCTTCAAATCAGAATTTTATTCTCTGTTCTGAATATAAGCAGAATGCATCAGCCAATGGAGATATAATAGTTTAGTTTAAAATAAGATTGCCCCATTCATATGGCCTAGAATATTCTAACTACTCAATTCAGATAAAGCCATGAAGAATATCATCATGACAAAATGAAAGGATTGGATTTAAATGGTCACTCTTCCACATGGCTCTTAAATTAGATTAATATGTATTGACTTCATAATGGTCTGGCTCAGGAAGTTATAATGAAAATAGCTAATAAAATTGGACACAAAAGAAGCTTGAGACTCAAAGACTTTAACCTCCAGGGCTTTAGAGCTTGGAACAGCTGGAAGGAGATGGCTGCACTAAATGTTTTTGAATCATGTTCTTCAGGAGTATGGGAGGAAAATCAAGTATCTGTCAGTTGAGAACACATGGGAATGACCCAATAAATTAGGCCCCTTCCAGGTTTTAGAGTGAATGTTAAACTTATTGTTCTTGTTGTTTTTAAACTAGAAACAAGTGAAATAGGATGGTAATTCTAGTCATTGGTTAATAGAATAATATAGAATTTCAAAGCTGGAAGGTAGAAAGCATCGTGATCTGGAAAGAACATTTGCCTGGGAATCTGGAGACTGACATTAGGCTCATATATAACCCAAAACAAATCACTTAACCTCTTTGGGGCTCAGTTTCTTTATCTGTTAAAAGGAGTTCAAACTAGATGGTTTCCAAGGTCCCTTAATGTCCCATGGCATTCTACAAGAAGTGTTATTCTTAGGGATCATCTAGTTTTACTTCCTCATTTGTTAGGGGAGGAAAAAAGTCTCAGATAGGGGTAGTATATCTATTTTGCTTCAGAAGAACTGTGAAGGATGGCATTTCATCCTGATGTTCTTCCTTGACTGACAGTGCAATTTCTGTGTTCGGTCGCCTCATTTGTGTTTGTGGAGTGTTTGAACAGGATTGTACTAACAGGGTTGGCTGTCACTACTCCAGCTCCCTGAAACTTCACCCGATAGGGCCAACCCTTTTTTTATTTGAATAAAGGCCCATGGGGATCCCATCATAGCATCATAAGCACAGAAGCATCCGGAATCTATCAGTTCTTTAGTTAGCCTCCTCCCTGAAAAAAAAAGAACAAGTACTCTACAGGGTGTCCCAAAATTCTAAGTGCAGTTTTAAACTTTTATAGCTTAAAACTAACCTAAGCCTTTTGGAACACACTGTAGAAAGATATATAGCTATATAGAGATATAGCTATATATCTAGATGTAGACATAGAGGTCACACCTATATGTGTATACACATATGTATACCTGGATTTTATATACATATACATAATTTACTTTTATCATAATACTTCAAAGGTGATAATTATAACCAGAAATTGATTTGTTTTCCCTGGCCTTCAAATCACTCTGGTCACCTAATTTAAATCCCTAAAGCCCTACTTTCCGGTACTTGGCAAATTGTAAGCACTTAATAAATGCTTATTGTCCAGCTGCCTGACAAGAAAGTTACCTGACCTTAGGCATCCTTAAGAGAAGAGAGGTGATAGTCCCACATGTACCCGCCCAGCTTAGGCCATCTCTGGAGTGTTGTGTTAAGTTCTGAGCAGCACATTTTAGGATAAGGGAACTCATAAGCTGAAGATTGTCCAGAGGAGGGCAACCAGCATGGGGAAGGGCTGTATGAGAACTGACTAAAGAAACTAAGGATATTTAGCCTAAAGGATGGAAACTTTAGAGGGAGTCCTGGCTTTTCAAGTACTTGAAAGGCTATCACAGGGAAGAGCTACTACTTGACCTCATAGGACAGAATTTGGAGGAGTAGATGGGATTTGCAGAGGTTAACTGAACCCCTGATGTCCCCAAAAATTTCTAATCATTAGAGCTATTCCAAAAAAGTCTCATTGGGAAAGCGGGATTAAATGTATTCCACATGAACTCCAAGGAAAAAAGTAGGAGCAACAGTTAGAAATTTAAAAAAAAAAGACAAATTTAGGTTTGGGTTAGGAATAAATTCCTAACAAATTAATCCTATTGGGGGAATTGCTTGAAGAGGCCCGGAGTTCTTTGTCACTGGAGGTCTTTAACCAGAAGATACTAGAAAAAGGCACTTACTAGCCACATTGTAAACTTTATTTAGCCCTCTGAGGGCTCTTCCAGCTCTGAAATTTGGTGATTCAGTGACCATATTAAAATAGAAGATTTTGCTGAATCGGATGCTTTCTGAGGAGTGACTTTAAAGTACTGTGTTGGATTTTTCTAACAAACATACCAGAATTTATATATCCAAATAACTGTTACCTTCTTCTAAGTGGTTCCCCTGAAGTCTTGAGTACTTATCCCAGTGATTTCTGCCTGCTGTTACTTAAACATCTTCACTCCGACTTCCCCAGGTGAGGAGATAGGACAGGCCTCAGAGGCAATCAATAAACCGGACCACACAGGAACACCTGTCATGTCATTCCTTAGAGCTGGCACTTAATTGAAAATAACATCCCTAGCTTGATAACTGGAATTGCCATCAAATTACTCCACCTCCCAAAATGTCCCTTCCCTCTTCAAAGGACAAAGATTTGTCCCCACAGGCTCCAGGCTTTTGAACGTACTGTAGACTTTGAAAGCAATCCCAAAAGAGATCTTGTGTATTTACCCAGAGTAACTTGGTCCCTGCTATGAAATTACATGTCAGGTTTGTTTTTAGCCTCTTAACTAACATGTAGGAGCAAATTGTAATGAATCTTTAAAACTGTAAATACCCATGATTCCAATCTGTGACTCTCTCATCAGGACTTTCTGACAGTTTCCCTGTATATAGAGGGAGAGTGAGGAGCATGAGGTTGGAGTGGATAAAGGGCTGACCTTAGAGACAGGAAGATCTGAGTTCAAGTGTTGCCTAAAACATATCTTAATTAGGGGACCACAGGCAAGTCAGTTAACCTCTCAGTGCCCAGGCAGCTCTCTTAGGTGTGTAAGTGTCTCTAAGTGTGTAAGTTCTAGACTAGGTATAGATTTCTCTCAGTGGAAAAGGTTCTGAATTTTTAGACTTGGAATTCCCTACACTGATGAGATCACATATGTGGAACACCCCCCTACCCATACATTTTCCTCCCTCCCCCCCAAATAGATCGTCCTTGTCAAAGAATCACAAAACTAGTTGGGACCATTAATCTCACGCAGTCCAACCCTCTCATTTGACAAATGAGCCAATTGAGGCACAGAGAGCTGAGCTCATGCTACTAAGTGAGGATTCCCAACTGGGACCTGCAATTCTCCAATGCATCAGGTCATCAACTCTCATATAATACTGACCAGCTGGTTAGGGATTGAATTTATTGCAAAGAGAACATACCTTATATAGAGAAAGTAATGGCCTGCAGGATGATTTTAGGAGTGCTGGAAAAGCCCACCCCATTTTACAGAGGGCTCTCACTAAGTCCTTCATATCTAAAATTCCATCATAATTGATTCATTTCTCTAGGTTAAGCATTGCCCTCTCCCTACAGTCAGTCCACTTTTGAAATTAAAAACTCCAGGAAACACTTCAGGATGAATTCATCTTCAAAAAGGAGTCAATTGGCCAGCTGGAAAGTTTGGGGTACCTGGGATAAGAGAGGAACATGAAAGGGGAAAGTTGACACAGGAATGGAGAGAGAGGGGATGTTGCCTTTCCTTCCCAGTCATGACTTGGCCTTTGGGCTACTATGACTGTACAATTCACTGGAGAAATTTCTATCCAATATGAAGGGGGAATAATCAGTTTCCTTGATCATGGGTGAAGAAGCTTGCATGTGGTCTCCATGTGTAACACTATTGGAAAAATGGAGATTTGTTGGGCTGTGTGGTTTGTTTTTTAAATGCCCCACGTTAAGAGAGCCTGGCATATGTTATTTGCTGGACTTTTCAAAATGAATTGTTATTTTTCAAAAGCATCTGCTAATACAGATACTGAAAGGGATCAGATATCATCTGGTTCAATTGTCTAATTTTTCACATAAAGAAATTGAGGCCCTATTAGGGTAAGTGGTTTGCCCCTGGTCACACCCCTAATAAATGGAGGAGCTGGGACTCAAGGCCAGTGGGATTTACTCTTTCCATATCATCTTTAACAACAGCAAGAGGGCAGAGAGCACCAAATTTGAAAACAGAGAAATGGGTTCAAATCCACCCTTACCCATTTAACTCCCTGTGTGACTTTGGCTAAGTCACTTTGTAAAACGAAGTTGTTTAAGCAGATGGATCTCTTTTTTGTTGTTGGTTTTTTTTGGAGATTATTAAAATTAAATTTCTTTGTGGAATTTGGTAGACTGACATTGGAAAAACTGGAACACTCTCTTTGTATTTTATAATCTATAACAGGTCACACTTCTGGGCCAAAATTCCATTGATTTTTCATTTTATAGTATATATTATAGGTCGTTCTTCCTAATTAGGCCTGTGGCTGCTAATCAATCTGGCCAAAATAAGTCTAAGAAAAGAACTCATTCAGCTTAAATTTAATGCACATGTATTAACTATAGTGTACAAGGTAGAATGCTAAGCTTTAAAGAAACAAAGATGAAATAATTGCATGGTCCAGGCCCTGGAGGAAGTGGGGATAAGGAGAGAGAATATAACATCTTTACAAATAATTATGCTATGAGGTCGATTATAATGGGGCAAAGGGGAGATCTAGCCATAGTGTTGTGGGGAAATTTAAGGAGAGCTAGTAGCATCAAGGAAGACTTCCTGGAAGAAGTGATGCCTTTGTCAGGCCTTAAAGGAAGAGGTGAATTTTTGCAGGCAGAGATTTGAAATGAATGTTTTCCCGGGCATGAATAACACTCCACAAAGATGCAAGGAGGCCAGAAAGAAAGGCGGAGCTCATAGAAGAGCTGGCAGTCTCATTTAGTTGAAATATATAGTATGTGAGAAGCAACTTGGCATAGTAGCTTGAGATCTGTCCTTCAGTCCAAGAAGAACTCGGCTGAAGTTCTGTCTTTGACACATCCCTGTCTGTGTATCCCTGGATCAATCACCTGACCTCTCAGTGCTCTTTCTAAGCAACTCCAGGACTATTAAAATAAGATCTGTTCTCTTACATTGCAGGGAAGGTGGCAGCCTGCATTGGCAGAATGAGTTTCCTCATTTGTGAGTTCCCTTTATCAGTGAAATAATGATAGATGCAGTCCCTATCCCTCTATAGTAAGTGAAGGGAATGATGGGAGAAAAGGATGGAAAGGTATCTTGGAGCCAGATTGTAGAAAGCTTCAAGTACCTGGTTAAAGAATGGGAAAGTAACGTAGGTGGCTTCTTTTTTCCATTTCCTGACCAATGACTACTTTGCAATGGCTTTCACCTCAATGGTGTTGACTGAAGGAATCTGCTAAGCTTTATCCTTATCCAAAGGTCTGAGAACTTGAATAAACAAAACCTATCTTCACCAGACAACCTCAGCCCAATTAAAACTTCCAGGATTACTGCTTTCCTTTAGTTTATTCCACTTTTCATTAACATCCTCAGTCCAGAAACCATCTAGGGCTTAGAAAGCTGTGACAGCATCTTCCAAGGTATTTGACTAACCTCATTGAAGGCATCCCAGCAAGCTTCAAAACAAAAGACAAAGGACCATAACCTGGATTTAAATCCTGCATAGTCTCTTTCAAGAAACTCCAAATACTATAAAAACCAATCTTGTCTCCTTCAAGCACCAAGAGATCTCACTCACATCAAGTAAGCCTTTATTCTTCCTGTATCCTTAGCATTCACGTGATTATGCCTTTGTTTCCCAAGGAAATATGATTGTCAGATAACATCCTTTTGAATATAGCCAGTCGGTGATCTCCACTGTTAGAAGGTGTTTTTTTTTTTAATTCTACTGTATTTTAGTAACCATGGGGAATTGGGGAGAAGGGTTGGGTGTTGGTAACCTATGCACACAAAATCACCAAATAGTGGTAGGTGCCAGAGTAGAAAAAGCCTTTTTATTTTTGTTTTTGGTCTTCTTTTAAATGTGGCAATGTGAATTTTTATCTACTTTGAGAATGCAAATTGAAGTATCACATAACTCTTTGTATCATGCAGTTGTGTATTTAATACCATTCTTCATTCTGTCCTTCCCCCAAGAAGACAAGGCAAGCAGATAGACGTGAAGTTAAGTCAAAATGTGAGGGCTAGAAATTGCTACACAAATATTTTAGAGAAATAAAGCTCTATAAATATAGACAAAATATCTTTTTAAAAATTCAAGAGAATAAAATCTTCATCTCGTCACTACTGAGCATGCTTAGAAATGTAAATAGTATAACCTTACAGAAGGATCTGAATTCTTAAACTTTTCAGAAAAAGAAAACACCGTCGGTGTAAGATTGCCAAAAAAAAGTGTGTGGAAAGTGAGTAGGAAAGAAAAGAGAGAGAATATCATGCCCAATATGGATTCAGCCTTATAATCAGATAAGGAAACACCTCCCCCTCCACAGAAATTTGTTGTAAATGGAAGGAAAGCTGGGAAAACAAAAGTCTTAATTATAGCTGCCCCTTATTTCATCTTTCGCTTCCGCAGGCTTGTGCAAGGAAGCTTACTGTGGATGACTGATGTTGACAGAGGCTTTTTCACAAGTCCCTTGTTAATATCCCCATTGATCTGAGAAGCACTAGTAGTAGTAAGCTTTGGAGGCCACTAACTCCTATATCTCCAGTCATAGGAATTTTCTGTACTTTTAGAGCCACATGTGACTGAACAACTAGAGGTGTATTTATTTTACAACTAAAACCAAGAATCCACTGAACATATATGTCTCTGATAACATTACTTGTCTTCCTGACCTTTTGCTGAGGATTTTGCAAATTTCAAATGGTGTGGATTTTTTTGAGATTCATTGTCACGAGGCACTTTGTTCTGTATTCCTTCCTCTAACCTGTGTAAGAACATCTTCAAAACAGTGGTTTCAAGTATACAAAGACATCTGCAGAATGTACATAAATTTCTATAAATCAATGTGTTACTATTTTGCAATTTGAAGTAAAGTAAAAATTTCTCTTGAAAAAAGCATGCTGCAAGCCATGAAGGAAATTTAAGTATTTTCCCCTGGAGTACTCTGAATTAAGATACTAAATCTTACATAGAAGCTGGTCCTAAGATCGATCATTCAGGGCCTTAAGGACATTGTGATATAAGGGAAAGTACATTAGATTTGAAGACAGAGGTTTGAATCCTACTTTTGCCACTTATGGTGTAACCTTGGAGAAGTCACTTAACCTCACTGGGTCTCAGTTTCCTTATTTATAAGATGAGGGATGTGGATCATATTATTCCAAAGAGTTCTACCTGTTCTGAATCCTATGGCTTTGTGAATTTGATCACTTGATCCATAATTCAGAAGTGAATGATGAGCCAGTGGAAGGGTAATTGGTAGGTCAAGTCAGCAAGTATTTTTCTTAATGCCACTCGTGCTGCTCAACTGTCTGAAGCAGATGGAATTTTGTTGAATTGTGCTTGGTTTGTAATTTCTAGGGGTACTATGGAGTGCCACCAAATCACATGTAGTCATCCCAAGTGAAGGTTTAAAAACTGTGAATCTACTCTGATACAAATCTGTATCTCAGAGAAAAAGGAAATTGCTTTAAAAAAAAGTTTTATTTTACTATTTTATAGACTCTTCACAGGAATACAAGTGTTTCCCCAAGTTCAAGATTTGCACAACTAGCTTTAGTGAAATTCTGGCATCAGTTTCACACCTTAAGGTTTTTTTAAATAATATTTTAATTTTTTCCCAATTACATGTAAAGGAAATTTTTAACATTAATTTTTTAAAAGTTTTGAGTCCCAAATTTTCTCCCTCCCTCCCTCATACCTTCAGATTTAGAAGTGAAACCAAGGAGCATGATGCTGATATGGCCAGGACCATGCATCAAGTCCCCACGTGGACCAGTTAGCTCTGTTCTAGTCTATGGTTACAAACTATGCCCCTAAGCACAGCTGGACATCATAACTTCTGTGCTATCGGTCATTAAGGAAACTAGTCAAGAGAATGTGGATGGATTAGGGCATATTCATGATCACATCTAGAAAAATAACCCAAAGCACATGCCCAAACAGATGTCATTAGCATCATCTACATACAAGGACAGGGCATATTGAGAAACAACTGTGCTTGGAAAATTACCTACCTAAGCTGGGGAACACTGGCAAAACAGCTCATCAAAAAAGGACCTGGAGATTTTAGGGGACTGTGATCTCACTATCTCAGCCAAAAAGCAAACATAAAGCCAATTTACACTAACTAAGGCAGTGTCCCAAGTGAGAGACGCAGTGGTTCTCCTGTGTTTTGTCCTGCTCAGAACACATCTGGAGAATTGTGTTTGCCTCCAGGTGCTGTACATTAGGGAGACCATTGTCAAGCAGGAATATGTCCAAAAGAATGTGGTTAGTATGGCAGAGAGATCCAAAAACCATGCTGAGTATGTTTTGCCTTGGTGAAGAGAAGCCTTAGGTGAGTCGCAACAGCTGTCTTGAAGATTCAATGGGGTGATGTGTGGGAAAAGGGATTAGAATTGCTTTGCCACGCCTCAGCTGGCTCATCTTGGTACAATGAAGAGAATCTTTCTAAAATTTAGAGCTATCCAAAAAAAGAATGGGCTGTTTTAGGAGGAAATGGATTTCCCCATCATCATGGTAGGTCTTCAAACAGAAGCTACATGACCACTTGCTAGGAGCATCAGGGAACAAGAATATTCCTGTTGAAGTATGAGTTGGACTAGATGGCTTTTGTGGTCCCTACCAGTGTTGTGATTTTTAAAGGTTAGCCTGTTTGCCCCCAGTAAAATGCACTTAACAGCTTTCAGTATATATCTTTGGCTTATTCAGAAATCCTTACTCTTTTTCCTGTCTTATTTTGGTGACTACTACCACTATGCCTATTTTTGCTACATAGCAATCCATCAGAATGTGAAGTCAGTGATTCTATATATGCACAAGGCATTTCAACAGGGACAGAGACTGAGATAGGGAATTCCCTGGTAAGGAAACTCCTTGTACCAATGCATAATGACATCTTCTTTCCAACTTAGTCTAGAGAGTAGCCTAGAGCCTAGAGAGGTTGCTAAGGAACTTGCCCAGGGTCATAACCAGTGTATGTCAGAGGTAGGACTTGAATCCAAGTCTTCCTGTGTTTGAGGCTGGCTCTCTAGCTAAATGTCTAGGCATGAAGTTGTGGTAGACTGATCTCTGTCCCAGTCTAGTTCCTTTCCTTTCCCCCCCACCCATGCACAAGCTTTATGAAAATTAAGGTTGAAGGGATTTAAGCCTCCCAAAAGAAGTGAACTCACTTAAAAGTGGATCTTTCTAGCCACGTAGAATCCAAAGAAAGAGTAATGCTGTTTGGGAGGCAGGGCATGGTCCACTGCTCATCTTTTACAGGGAAAGATCAAATTAATCTGTTTGATTTTGTAGGGTCCTTATGGTTACATCTGCCCTTTTGTAGGAATGGTAGGAATTTTAAGTAAGATTTTTCCATTGCCCAGGATAATCTTAGAATGAATATTGTTGGACTTTTTTTTTTCAGCTCCTTCCTTTTACCCCTCTAGTTTTCTTGACTAATGAGGATTTTCTTAGGAATCCATCATCATTGGTGTGTAACTATGTTGATGGATTCTTGGTTGGTTAAAGCCTGGTGTCCCACCAGGGATCAGAGAGTTGGAGGCATGGTCTATGCTTCAGCCATGTGAAGTAGGTGAGAGTAGCTTGAATCGGAACACTATTTGCAGCTTCCCATCAATCTATAAAGGAAATCCGAAATAATGAACATGGCCAGGATCCAAACTACAAATGCTTCTGTGGACAATGATGTTTATGCTATCTGGGTGTTTACACACACACACACACACACACACACACACACACACAGGTTTATCTTAATCAAGAGATTTTGGTGGTGTTTTGCTTGTTCATTTTTAATCCTGAATTCAAACTACTGTTTAGTTTATTCAACTACTTAATGCCAAATAGTGGACTTGACTCTTCAACTGGTTATTTCAGTATGCTGTACAACCAACTTAATGAAACATCTCCTTTGATGAGCCTGTAAGGAAGTTTGGGGGAAATGAGAGAACAGTGCCTTGATGTTGGCAGACAGAAGCAGGGTGCTTGGAGATGGGAGGCAAGAGGGGCTTCCAAACTCCTTGTATCTCTGGGAATGAAAATGCTTGTGTAGAAAGCTTCTTGGCTCCCTTTCCTCTGAACATCCTTGTAGAAATGACATTTTGAAGTTAGCCATGATAGACCCAAAGTAGTCATTCCTAAACAGGAAAGCGAGCTTCAGTCTGAACCCTCCTACTAATAAGGTGAAATGAATGAGTAGTGAAATGAGCTGAGCTCCCTTAAAGGGTATTTTTTTCTTGCCCAACCTTGTGCTGATCAAGGCTCTCCTATCCCCAGTCTCCCTGCACAAAGCTTTAAAGCGAGTTAATCAAAAACCCCTTCCCATCATCTTCATATCCTTTCACTACTATTTGGAAAGTGTTCAACTCTACATACTAGTTTAAAGCTTTCCACCTTTGTTTTAAAGTGTCACTAGCATAGTCAATGCAGTCAAACTGTTAGGAAGGAAAATTTTAAAAAATGTCAAACCATTTTGTTACTTGCAGACAAAATATTGAGATTAGTACTGTTTAAAGAAGCATCGCTAAAAAAAAAAGTTATAGGCTTCAGAGAAACAAATAGTATTTTTGTACAGCAACTTATAAAATGTTCACTTCTATCTACACTGTCTTTACTTTACAGTGTAATGTATCCAAGTGAATGTTTCCCAATAAACTGATTTTGGTGCCTCTCCTGCTGTGTACTGTGTACTTAATTCAGGTATAGAACATTGGGGAATGCCCACAAATTGCATCACTGTTCACCAGCTTGCAGAGAAAAGGGGGTGGGGGTGGGAATAGATGGGGAGGAGGGTCAAGGTACATCTGCATGGTGGTTGAAGGTAATATTCCAACTCATCTCAATCAGTTTTGAAGAGGCAGTACAGTGTAGTAGAAAGAGCACTGAATTTGAAGCCACAGGATCAGAGTTCAAATCCCAGCTCCATTGCTTACTTACTTGTGTGACATTGGAACATCAGGTTTACCTTTTTGGACTTCAGTCTCCTCATCTGTAATATGAGGAGGTTGGATTAGATGATCTCTAAAGGCCTTTTCCAGCCCTAGTTTTTCTGAAGTTCTAGTGATCGCATTCTTCTGACCATTTGAGCAAACAAATGCCTTTTTAGCACCCCAAATATCCTTCATCAAGATTCTTCTCTCTTAGTTATCTGTGCCTTCTTGCTGCCCTCTTGCTAACATGTGTCCAATGACATACTTCTAACCTGCCAATATTGCCTTGAAGGTAAGCTCTCTTGTATTCTTATAACCATCATAAATTGTGCTTAAGCCAGAACACCTTTCAGATGCCTAGAGCCAGATGAAGAGAGTAGTGTGTTATGGTGTGTGCTAATGCCCAGGTCACTACCTGGGTCCTTAACACACTTCTTGCCAGTTTAAAGAGAGAGCCTTTAAACCATTTTTTGGTTTGTTTTTTAAACCAAGTGCTGACCAGTCTAGAAAACTGGGAAAAAAAATTCCAAAGACAACTCTAATTAAAGGCAGGTATTTTACATATAGTTCAATTTCATCCCTTAAGAGAGCTCTCCTATAATAAAGACTTTTGAAGGTTCATAAGCTTTTTGCTCATTGAACCAGATTTTGTGACCTATTTCCCATCCTCAATGAAATAGCTATCCAGAAGCTAGGGTCTTCTTCCCCTCTGAAGGTTTCTCCCCTGGTGATGGAACAGGCAGCATGGAGCCCGCCACATGCCAGAGACTGAGCTTTTGCATAGCCTGAAGCTGTGAAGGTGTGCCTGGGTATGTTGAAGGGGCTTGTTTTTGTTCATTTGAACCAGAAGCGGATAGAGAGAGTCTTGGTGCCTGGCCATGTGAAAGGGGATGTTGAGTAGCTCTGGATGTCTGTGTGTGTCTAACATCTTCATCTCCTTTTCCCATGCCTCATACTTGTCGTGTTCCAAGATGTGAGATGGTGATGGGTTGGGCTCCAGTTTGTGTGCAGTTTCCCTGCCTGCCTGACATGGTTTCCTCTCCCTCTCCTATTTTCCATTTTATTTTCTCCCTCTTCCCATTGACCACATTTGTTGTTTAGTTTCACATTGTTTCTGCCATGGGGCAGGGTGGGAGGAGTATTCAGAATTGGGGGATTCTGCCCACACTGACCCATTCAGTAACTTTATGTCTGGTGCTCTTTGCAGGTCTCCAGAGAGAGCCAAACTCGTGTCCTTCAATAAGTGTTGAGCGCTTTGAAGAGCCTTCTCACCAAGGTCTTCCACTGGAACAAGACTCTAACAGAGGACCAGGGGCCAAATCTCAGAATAATTTAGAATCTGACTATTTGGCAAGAGGTGGGCCTTCCAGCAACAGCTCCTTTCATAGCAGTGAAGAAGAAGGGACCGATCTCGAGGGAGACATGCTGGATTGCAGCGGCTCTAGGCCTCTCCTTATGGACTCTGAAGACGAGGACGAATCCTGTAAGGCTCCACAGGTGGGGTCAGTAGAAAAAGTTAATATCACTCAACCAGAAGTTTGCAAAGAAGAGACTAAGATAGCCCTTGGTGGAAAAGAGAACCAGTTCCAAGCCTTTGCGCAACTAACTGCAGAGGTTTCTGGCGAGCCAGATGTTTTTGCCACAGCCCCTTTCAGGAGCGCGAGGCCCCAATATGATGGCATGGATATTTTCACCAAAGCTCCATTTATCACCAAGGGTCACGTGGCTCCTCAGGTGCCTGAGGATGCAGATGTATTTCTGAGAGCTCCTTTCACCAAGAAGAAGAGCATGGAAGAGCTTGTGGTCACTCAGGGTACCACTATGGATTTACCCACACAGACTGCTCTCCACAGTCAGATGGGGGATGGCCCACCAGTTATTAGCCCTCTGCTCTCAAACCTTGATAGGGGGGTGCACCCTGCAGCACTCTCTCCCCTAGCTCAGTATCCTATGGTGGGATTTCTCCACCAATCTAATCTCCCTCCCAATTCTATCCAGTCAGCAGAAAGCTTAGACAACATCACTTCCAAGGGGATCTCTCTGGATACTGTAGGCCACCCTAATGACAGAAACAAAAGTCACCCATCCCAGAAGGAAGTTGCCTCTGGCTCTGTGGCCAGCAAATCATTCCGCCCCCAGTCGTTGTCCAAATATTCCCGTCACTATAGCCCTGAGAATGAGCCAAGCCTGGAAGCCCAGCCCATTGCTGCCTATAAGGTTGTTTCCCAAAGCAACAAGCAGTCGATCTCTGGGTCCATTCCCATCACATCCTTTTCCTCCCGGACTGCAGAACTGCCCAGTGTCGATCCTTTTGCTTTGGCACCCTTTCCTTCCAAATCAAGCAAACAGAAACCTTAAGAGCATCTTCCATTCCTGAAGCTCCTCACCCAAACATACACGCTCCTCCAGCCATCCCCTTTCACACTATTCTCAGCTGCTCTTACTGACTTTCTGACCCTCTACTATCACAGCAGTATTTCTCTTCCAGTACCCAAACCCAACTGCAGGAGTGGGGTGGGAGGGGAGAGAACAGGGGTATTGAGTTCAAATATTTTTAAGTTGTGCTCAAGTTTTCTTTTGTTTCTATTGACTGCTGGGTTCTTTGGAGTGTTCACTTTTATGGTGGCTTTCCACATGGGCCCTACATTATTATTAAGAAGCTTTTTACTTCACCCCTCTTCCCTCCAATCTTGAAGAGGCCAGGTTATGTAAGACCTAATTTCTGTTCATTGTCAGGTCAAGTGAGGATTCCGGAATAAGTCCCTCAGGACTGATTTAATGCTCTAGAAGGGTATTTGTTTTTGTTTTTGTTTTTGTTTTTTTTAAGAGGTAGTTTCTGGGGAAAAGACAATACCAGATAGCTCTTTCCTCCCAAGAGGAAATCTCATCTTTCAGCTACTGATTATTCTCATAAAACCAGCAAACTCCAGATGGAACACTCAATAATGAGTTACTGTGTGCATGCTGGGCTGCGTGCACACTGTAATTGAGTGTAGATGTGTGGATGTGGGATGTGCTTCCTATCCATCTAGATACAGAAATGCATGCTTGTGTGATGTCTCTAAGCACATTTGTAGCAATATCAATGAACTCTCCATATCATGTTTTACAAACTGATTTAAATACTCAGATCTGTATTTTCTGAGGCAACACTGCATTTGAAGCATGTGGTCTTCTTGCAATACAGGAAACATTTTCCATCGCGTAATGCTCTCCTCACACTCCCCAGATAGCCCTTCATCAGCATTTCCCTGCAGACCTAATTCCATTTTGAGATCCAGCTCTCATTTAACTCCCTTTTTTGATGATAGGATTGAAGCCAGCAGAAGGGAGAGATGGTAAAGCCTTGGTGGAAGGGATAAATTTCTTTCCATATTATTATTTTCCATTGATAAAAACCATTCATCTGGTCATGTAATATTCCATTTATATATGCATTTTCCACCATGGCACTGTAGGAAAGGATATTTTATTAGGGTCCTGGTCAGAGTATGAAATCTTAAAAGAAAAGTAAAAAGATCAAAAGCATTAGGCTTGAATACAATATAGGATCAATAGGGCAACCGTATTACTGAGCTGAGAAAGAGTTTAGCTTCAGGATCCTGGCCAGCTTCTGTGCTGTCTGGTTAAAGGAAGGATGCATCAAAAGCACCAAATACATTTGTCAGGTCAAAGAAGGGACCCAGAAATCTTCCAATTCTTTTCTTTCTTTTTGTGATGCATTAGTTAGAGAAAGAAGCCTCCAGTAAATGACTAATGTCTTCTGAATCCCTACTTTGTCTTGGATTCTTCATTATTAGTGCCTTAAAATAATAACTAGGTCTCTGGAAAAAGATCTCAGCTGAAAAGTTCAGCAACATGTAAAAGCACACTTCATGGACAGGCTTTAATGTGAACCTTTTATGTGATACCTAGTGAGATTTGGAAAATTATCCATCAGATAGAAAACTTACTAAGCCAGTTCCCTACTTTGAACATTCTTGGAAATTAACCCAAGGCTGGAGCTTAGGCTACTTCCTTCAGTGTAAATGGTTAAGCAGGTATAGTATCACTGTTGTCAGTTTTATGGTAACAATACCTGTCTTTCAAAGCTGTTTCTAGTTGGGACTTTAACTGTATCCTATCTAGGTCAGTGGTAGACTGAATCATGTTCTGTACATAATTAGGGCTACTAGCAAGAGCTTTCAAATTGATGTAACAACTGTGCTAGGAATGGGAGTAGATAGATAGATAGATAGATAGATAGATAGATAGATAGATAGATAGATAGATAGAT